>NC_045427.1:458908664-459113664 GCF_902635505.1 Sarcophilus harrisii
CATCTTTTCACTGTGCTATGATGCCCCCTTGTGGCCAAGGTAAGACTTGGCCCCAAGTTTCTTTCTTTCTTTTTGTTGTTTTTCTTCTTCTCTCTTTGGGTCATGAACATAATAAGCATCTTTCCCCGATTTCTTTTATGACAAATTTCTCTTCTATATTTCAGTCATAAGCCCTTAGCAAGAGAGAATGTAAACAAAGGTATCTTTGTACAAGCTCGATCTGCTAAGAGCTCTGTAACTTGTGTCTTTCTGCAGTAGAATCAGAATGTGATTCTTTTTTTCCCCTGAGTCCATCAGGGATAACACTCCAAAGGTAAGGAAGATTTCCAGTGACAAAACTGGACTCCTCTGGAAAGAGACTCTCCCCCTCTGAGTGTACAGCACACACTTAGTCAGACACTTTGCCAATTACTGACTATCTACAGTATTGACACAGTCTCCACGTGGTAACAAGAGTCCCCTTACTCAGATGCTTCAGAGCCCTAATTTCATTATGGGATCATTTGTTCCTGTGCCAGGACTCAGAATAATTCCCAGCTCCATTAAGGAGCACAGTGCACGCACAACACTGCCCCTTGAGTCACCTTGGGCTTGGATTTGCCCAGCCCCCTATGAAATCTGCCTTGGCCACCTACAGTCATATTGCTGACCTGCTTTGCACAGATAAATATTTCAAAGACCTTCATCCTGAAACATTGTTATTGTTCATTGAAAAGAGTCACAGTATCTGTTCCTTCAAGATGCTGGGTGACCTTTCACATCATTTCCCCCAAAAGTTAATTTCTATGATTAATGCAATATACTGAAACCCATAAATCTGATCATCTGAAGGATTCAAATTAGGAATTATTGACAACTGATAGAACAGAAGTGCAGAGATGAAGCCGATTTTCTCATCTGTCCATCTAAAGGTTGGAATATGTATTGATTAAAATATGACATGCTATAGGACCCACCATAAATCTAAATTCTATTAGATTAACACAGGCATTCAATTAACATAAAATGACAACAGAACAGAAAGGGACTACATGGCGGTCAACTCTTTGTAATATTTTAGCCAGCCTTAATATAGATGCCCAGATATCGGTACGTATATAAGCATGTGAATATAGTTAGAGTAGACAATAAGGACCTGTGATACACCTACTGAAAGGATCTAATAGATTAATTTGTATGACTTTGGTCACTAAAGATTATTTGATAAGAAAATAATGGTTCAATTCAAATTCATTTAATGCATTTATTAAGCACCTACTACATGCAGAATATTATTATAGGTATTAGAATGGGGAAGGGAATTAAGTAAAAGACAGAAATGGGATAATGAAGCGTAGGACATAATTGAACTTAACTCAAACAACAACAAAAATGAAGTAAATAATGGAAAGGGAGAATACACTTAAGGCCTAAGAAGGTTAGAAAAGCTAACAAAGTTTCATATAATAAAAGCTATGTTTTTTTTTCCATAGCAATATATGGCCAAGAGAGGTAGCTTACAAGGAAAACCAATGCAAGAGAATCCAGGTTTTCAAATTGTGGTGCTGGAGAAGACTGTTGAGAATCCCTTGGATAGCAAGGAGATGTCAGTCAGTACTTAAAGAAATGAATTCAGACTACTCATTGGAAAGATAAATAGTGAAAATGAAGTTTAATTAATTTAGTCACATAATGAGAAGAAGGAACTCATTGGAAAAGAATGGAAAAATTGGGAGAAATTAAAGGAAAAAGACAAGGGGATGGCAGAGAATGAGATGGATAGATAGTACCATGAAAACAATGAACATGAACTTTGAGAGAAAGTGGAAGATAGAAGAACCTAGAGTGCTGTGGTCAATAGGGTCATGAAAAGTTGGACATGAGTGAACAAAAGGGAGTGACACTGAAAATAACTCTTAAAGGGATCTGGCTATCCCTGCACTCTGCCTACTGACTTCCATGACTTCAAGTCCCAACTAAAATTTCCTCTTTTACTAGAAGCATTCCTCAGCCCCTCAAAATTCTAATGCATTCCCTCTATTAATTATTTCCTATTTATCCTGTACATAGTTTGTATATTTTTTTATATTGTCTCCTGCATTAGATTGTAAACTGCTTTAGGATAGGGACTATCTTTTGCCTTCTTTTTGTATCCCTGGGTTTAGAGCAGTACCTGGCTCCTAAGAAGTGTTTAATATGTGTTTGCTTACTGATTGAATTGGGGATTCCAAGATGGCATAGGAGGTGTAAGAACATTTCAGGAATGGGCAACAGCATGTGCAAAAGCATGGAAGAGAGAGGTGGAACCCTGAATTAGGGAAACAGTAAGTCAGTTTAACTCAAAGAAAGTATATAAGGACTAGTGAGAATGAGATATGTCTGGATATAAAGGTGATAAAAACAATTTATATCAATATAAAGGGAAAAAAAAGGATGAAATATCCAGAGCAAGGAAATGATTGTCTTGCTGTTTATACCATGTATGGGTTGTTATGGTCAGTGCTGGCTACCCCATTTAAGGAGGAATTTTGACAAGTTGGAGAGCATTTACAAGAAAGCAATCAAGATGGAGAGGGAACACAAGACTGTGCAGTCAAGTGTAACATCTGGTACTGATAACATCTAAGGCTCAGGTCTATGGGGCAGATTTATAAAATATGATCTACATCCATAGGAATTCAGCATCTTGAAGGAAGTATAGTTATGAAATGACTCACGTAATGGCTCTTCCAATTAAGGATCAAAATTCTAACAATAAGCTAGGGGTTCAGTCCTCAGTTCTTTCTTCCTCTTCCTCTTCTTCTTTCTCCTCCTTCTAATCCTTCTTCTACTACTTCTACTGTTACCACAACTACTACTACACACCATAACCACCCCTACTAATATTACTATTACTATGACTACTACTTCTACTTGCAGTGATGATTATTTTAACCAATAATTTAAAGTTTGTAAAGCATTTTATAATTGTCATATAATTTGGTCCTCACAGCTATTTGACATAGGTATTATTATCACCATTTCACAGCTGGTCTGAGACAGAGATTAAATGAGTTTCCCATGGTTACACATTTAATAAATGCCTAAGATGGGATTTGATCTCAAGACTTCATGGCTTAAAGTCCAACATTCTATCCATTGTTCTACCTAACTATCTATAGAAAAGTTTACTATTCTGTATGCTTCTCAGTGACCCCTAAATGAGATATTAGGTGTCATAAGATAAAGCCAATCATGGATGTTTATGAGAAATAATATTAAATCCCACAAATGTATTCTTTACCAAACTTTCAATAGGCAACACCCGCAATGGGAAGTAAGACAGGGGCAGGGTGTGGGAAGCTAGCTGTTCACAGCTGACTTATTTCTCTCAGCACTCCAGGAAGGAGAATCTGAAGTCATATACCTCTTGTTTTGTCCATTTAGCAATCATTTCTCATGGTTTTGGAGAAAGGAACTGCAGATGTGACAGATACTAGCTGCCACCATGGAACAACTTCCACTTCTCCCTCCTCTTCTTTCTGTTCTGCTCTAGAGTTTTATACATAAAAATTCTGCCTTCCCCTTCAGATCATCTCAGGTTAATTTCCTCTCTTTCCAAAGTAGAAGCAGTTGCAAATCCCAGGATTTTTGTGGCTAGCCAATCCTCTCCCAGAGGTTGTTATGTAAGCATCAGTTAAAGGAACTGAGTGTGAAGGATAAACCTGATATCTGTCTCTAAGCATTTGAAAGTCTCACAACACAGAAAGATATTATGAAAGAGTCTTCAAATATGGAAAGCTGTTTGGTCCCCAAACGCTGGAGTATTAAGGACTAAGTGTCAATATTAAAGTCAAGGGAGACCTAGTTTCAAATTTTCCCATTGCACTTATTAGCTGTAAGATCATGGGTATGTCTCAACTTCTCAAAGCCTCAGTTTCCTTAACTGCTAAATGAGGCTAATAATATCTATAATAGCTACTTCACAAGAGAATTGTAAGGCTCAAGGGTTTTATAAAACTTAATAGGCTTACTTTAGAAATTTCACTTATTATTGTTCGTTATTTTTTATCATTATCATCATGTTACAAAAAAACAGAAGAGATTCAATGGAAAAAAGTCTTTGCTACAATTTTTGTTGCTGTTGTTCAGTCATTTTTTAGTCACATGTGACTTTTCGTGTTGCTATTTGGGGTTTTCTTGGCATTGGAGTGATTTGCCATTTCCTTCTCTAGCTCATTTTATGGATAAGGAAACTGAGGAAAACAGGATTGTGTGACTTGCTCAGGGTCACATAGCTAGAAAGTGTCTGAGACCAGATTTGAACTCAGGCAGACGAATTTTTCTGACTCCAGGCCTGGCACTCTATGTACTATGGCACCACCAGCTGTCCTTGCTCTAATCAGAGTTGCCCAACAATGGAAGGATCTATCTTGGAGGGAATGGCTTCCATGAATCAAGAGGTCTTCAGGTAAAAACTGAATGACTATTTGATAGTTTTTTCTTAGAGAAAAGATTATTGATCAAATATGAGTTGGACAAAGTGGATTCCTCCTAACTCTTGGTCAGTAGAATTCTATTTCTTTACATAGGCTACTCTCACAAGACGCTGCCAATCTATGAGCAAAAACCAGATTCTTTTTTATTTTAAATCTTGTTTAATATTTTCCCCAGGTACATTTAAAACAATATTTCCATTTGTTTTTTTTAACTTTTAAGTTCCATTTGTTTTTTTAAACTTTTAAGTTCCAGATTCTCTCCCTTATCCTCACCCCATTAAGAAACCATATGTGATGTTATGCAAAACATTTCCATAAAAGTCATGTTGTGAAAGAAAGTATAGATCTATCATCCTAATTTAAAAAAAAAACTGGGAGAAAAATAAAAGAGAGCGAGAGAGAGAGAGAATAGATAGGGTTTTTCATAAGTCCTTCAGAGTAGTCATGAATTCGTGTACTGCTGAGAATTACAAAGTCATTTACAGCTGGTCATCCAAGAACATTGCTACTACTTTGTATACTGTACATTTCATTGTATACTTTGCTTGAGTTCATAGAAGACTTTCCAATTTTTTTCCAAGAGCATTCTGCTCATCACTTCCCATAGGACATTAATATCCCTTGGCAATCATATACCACAATTTATTCAGCCATTCCCCAATTGATGGGCATCTCTTCAATTTCTAATTCTTAGTCCCAAGAAGAGAGTTGCTACACATATTTTTGTACATGTAAACCTTTTTCCTTCCCTCTTTCTCTTTAAAAATCTCTTTTGGCATTTATGCCTAGTGGTATTGTTCATTCAAAGAATATGCATAAATTTATAGTCCTTTAGGCTTGGATCATATGTTTTGATCATTTATCAATTGGGACATGGCTCTTATTTTTTTATAAATTTAATTCATTTCTCTTTGTGTTTGAGAAATAAAGCCTTAGCAAAGAAACTTGATTTGAAATACTTTTTTACAATTACTATTGCTAACTGTATTTCCCTCCATTTATTCTATTCTCTCTCCCCTTTCACTCTGCCCATCCTCAAAAGTGTTTTGCTACCAAAACCAGATTCTGTATCTTATTGCTCAAGGGTTTTGAGTTTACTGAAAAATAGGAATATGGTTCTAAAGTGAGAAGAATCTACAGAGACCATCTAATCCAACAAAAGAATATAGGTCAAGGGAAATTAAAAGATTTGTCCAAAGATCTGCAGACAGAAAGTGACAAAACCTCAGGTCCTGAGACCCCAGAATCAGGGCTATTTTCACTACCTCACACTGACAGAACAAAGCAAGTCCATAACAAAACTGTAACTAATTTTATCAAAGCAGATTAGTCATAATACAAGGCCTACAGTCCAAAGAAAGGTAACTGGAATTGCGGGAAACCCTGATTGTTAAAAGAACAAGATGAGAGAAAGTTTCATTGGAAAATAGAAACTTGGCAGAGCTAAAATGTGGAGGGTTAGAAGCTAAAAGTCTCCGGCATAATCCACTTTTTTGAAAAAAAAGCAACTGAGAGAGAAGGGCCTCAGAGCCTACAGGAAAGGATATGACCTAGCTGAGTGGACAGGATGACAGCAGAGTGGAGTAGTTCCTGGGGCTAGAGTTCCATAAAGAGGAAATAGAACATGGCATTAAAAGATACAGTCCCTTTGGGGAGAGGTGGAAGAAGAAGTTTGTGGCCATTAACTCATATCTATAACAGAGTACAATTTGGAATAAATGAGCTACTCTTAGAAAAAAGGCAATACAAAACTGGTGAAAAAGGTACCTACACACATACATATACATATATGTATACATACACACATATACGCAAAAGGCTCAAGTTCTATGTGAGCTGGGTCAAATCTAGTATGTTTTCAAAAGCTCTTTTCTTTTCCTAGAGAAATAGACCATCTCTCAGGACTTTTCTAATTTTAAAATTATGTTAGGGGGCAACTAGACAGTGCAGTGGATAGAGCACCAGCCCTCCAAAAAGGAGAACCTGAGTTCAAATCTGACCTCAAACATCTAACATCTATATCTGTGTGACTTTAGACAAGTCCTCAGTTGCCGCTCAAAAAAAAATCCTAACTGAAATTATGTTACATTCTAAGTGAATGACTTATCATTTACTTTGTAAAAAAATTGAGGTTTTTGTTTTTGTTTTTACACAAATTTTATTATCTGATCTCAGAGAACCATCTATAAGAATGAAAAAGGAAAGGGAAAATCAGCTCAGCAAAGACAACCAAAAGATAAACCAAGTCTGACAGCATGCCAACTTTGTCTAATTGAAAGAGAATGATGCTCCCTACTCATATTTGCCTACCTCTGCAAAGAAGGGATGGAATTGCATTTTTTTCATCTTTTCTCCAAGATCAAGCTTGGTCATTATAATCATATAGCATCCAATTTTCATCTTTCCCTTTATATTGTGCTTGCTTCACTCTATATTAGTTGATGTAAATCTTTGTATGCTTCTTTGAATATTTCATATTCATCCTTTCTTATGATATAATAACATCACAGTTCACTTATCCATTTCCCAATCAATGGGTATCTGCTTAGCTTCCACCTCTTTGCTGACACAAAATGTGCTGCTATGAATATTTTGGCATACATACAATACTTTTTGTCCTTGATCACTTTTAGGTTAATAACCAAGAGTTAGCTCTATGGGTCCCAAAGTCTGGATATTTGGAACATTTTTTAGCATAATTACAATTTGTCTTCCAAGATGGTTGGGTCAATTCACAAGTTCCCCAGCACTGTATAGCATTATGTCTTTCTTTCCAGATTCTTCTCTAGTACTGACTATTTATATCATCTGTTAATTTTGCCAATTTCCTGGTTATAAGATTAATATCGTTCCCTTTAAATTAAACAAAAAGACAACATGATGAATGTGGAAAAAAATAATCATCTTGTGTCAGAGGACCTGAGTTTGATTCCTGGCGATCCATTTGCTCCTCTGTGGCCTTGAGCTTCTTTAGAGCTCAACTTCTTCTTCTATTAAATAAGCGGTTTGAATTCAATAATCCCTAAAGTGCTTTATAACTGCAAATCTATAAACATGTGAATATTTATCAAATGTTTACTATTCTATTAAGCCTTAAACCAAGGTCTTTATGATACCTAGATTACCACCATAGTTGAGGTGTTATGGAGAACCAAGATGGCATAGTCTTTGCCCTTGAGGGAAAAAACCCATGTAAATAAAAAATCAATATTGATCTAAAGTAGCATCTATCAAGTATCAGATGAGCACTGGTACAGATAACCAGCACTACAGGAATTTAGAGAAGGGAAATACCACCTAATTCATGGTATTAATAATACCAATTCAATTATAGTTCCAGAATTGTCTAAAAGTGGGATCCCAATCAGTGGAAACTTTTAGATGGAGTCTGAATGATTACCTCTCAGAAGCATCCTAAGGGAATACATGCTTCATGTATTTGATAACTTCTAAGGTACCTTTTGTGAAGCTATCAAAGATCAGAAAGAATAAAATCAATCAATCAATTTTTATTAAGATCTATTATGCACCAGACATTGGTTAACTGAGGATACAAAAAGAAGCAAAAGCATCCTTGTTCTCGAGACATTCACAATCTAATGGGAAGACAAAATGCAAACAAATTGGAGTTGTAAGATGGCGTGTCTAGATCTTAGAAAAGCTAAAAGGCTTTTGTCACTGGATCAAACAGGACATGGAGGGAAGTAAAGTGTAATAGTACTTGGAGGGGGCTTGGATATCAAGGGCTTAGAAGGAACGGATATATGCCTAGTCTTGCTCAGCTGCGGATAAGTAAGGTACAGCAGATGCTGAAATTAAAAGAGAAACCTCATTAGAAGAGAAGTATAAAAGAAGGGCCAGCCCTTTCAAAAACAATGAAGTTAGCAAAGTGTGTTTAGCTATTTCCATCTCCTCTTTCACTACTTTCTACTTCCTCTGGATTAGGTTTGGCCCACACCTGTCCAGACCCCACCATCAAGGAGAAAGACTCTGCCAGAATCATTTCTAATAAAGTTGTTGGCTTAACATTTAATCTTTTTAGGAGAATGTGTATTTTAAGAGATAAGGGTGATACTTATCATTAGGAACTGACTTTTTAATGTTGGAGTATCAGAAATAAGTGGAGAAATACCTGAGAGCATGGAGCCCCTCCTCTTCTGGGACTACATTTTCCTACATGCAAGAGCAGTTCTAAGGTTCTTTAGGCATTAAGAGCCCATTACCTATGGGCAGTCTGATTACCAGTGCCCTTAGACAGGAGGAGAAACAATCTGCTTGCCCCAGTCTCTGGCCTGGAGCCACAGTAAAATTGGTGGGGTTCCTAATTCAGTCCAGATGCACACACATGTTTTGTATGGGGCATGGGTATTGTCTCACTCAAACAGCAGCCACTTGACAGCCTGGTATGTAATGGGAGCCTATGGCATCTCCAGGAGTAATTTCATCTTGTGAGAACCAGCAGCCACAACCATCAAACGGTGGGGAAGAGAAAGGCTGATGTGAAAAATGATTGAAAAGAAAATGTCTTCCCACCATCTCCCTGAGGAGGGAGAAAAGCACATTAACCCACCCTGAAAGGCAGGAGACCACAGGCTTTGTCATCTGATTCCAGAAGGGTGGAGACTGATACTAAAGCAAAATACCTCTCTCAAGACTTCATCATAAACAACTCAATTAGGAGACCAAACAGTTGTCTAGCAACCCTCCTGTCTTATAATCACAGAATGTTCACACCAGAAAGGACCAGAGAAATCATCAAATCCAGCCCTCAACATTTTGTAGATAAAAGAAATTGGGAGGCCCCCTAAGAACTGATATAAAGTTGTCTTTAAAAAAAAAAAAAGAAAACCTTTTCATCCTCAGCTCCTTTTTATTAAATATTGGTTAGGGCCACTAAGAAAGTTTAAGCAGTTAGATTCTCTAAAGTAGCCCATGATCAAGTTCAATACTGTGTCAACTCTGCAACCTGTCAAGAATGGGTAAAAATTATTTTCTTTTTTTTAACTCACTTTTTATTCTGTTTGTGGGTATTGGGTGCCCTCTTGTGGCCAACTAAGGATTCCCAGTTCTGTCATTAATGAAATAAAGGAGAGCCAAAGGCCTTTGCCCAGTAGGAAAGACACATGTGAAATAAGACCAGAATGAATATTACAAACATAATTTGGAATGCCGAAACATGCTGGAGTTCCTATCATTAAATACTTTCTTTTCCACATACCCATCAGCAGTTATAGGAGGAGCTAATATAGTTTTCAAAGCCTACGGATTTTCATTTTCAGTTGTTTAGCCTCCTCATTATCTTTCTCAAAGAATATTAAAATGTTAAACATTAACAATTAATGAATAACATTAGATGCTAGTAAAATGATAAGGAGTTTAGGTAATCATTTGGTTCAAATCATATCTGAAAAAGACTTTCAACTATAAATAACCAGTAAATGGTCATCTAGCTTCTGATTGAAAACTTTTAATGAAGAGAAATACAACCTATTTCTCTACTTCATAGCACTAGTCATTATACCTTTTTCCCCTTTCTATCTTCCTCTCTTCCTTCCTTTCCTACGTCCTTCATTCTCTCTATTATCTTCCCTTATTTTCCTTCCTTCCTTTCTTTTTTCTTTCCTTCCTCCTTTCTTCCCTTCCTTTTCTTCCTTCCTTCTTTTCTTTCTTTCCTCCTTCCTCCCTCTCTTTTTTCCTTACATATATTATATATATATATCCTTCCTTCTTGCTTTTCTTCTTTCCTATCTTCCTTCCTTCCTCCCTCCCCTACTTTCTTCCTTCCTTCTTTCTCTCCTTCTTTCCTTCCTTCTTTCCTTCCTTTCTTCCTTCCTTCCTTCCTTCATCCCTCTCTCCCTCCCTCCCTTCTCCCTTTCTCTCTTCCTTCCATCTTCTTTTCTTCCTCCCTTCCTTCCATCCTTCCTTTTCTCCCTACCTCCCCACCTCCCTTTCTTCCTGGCTTCTTTTCTTCCCTCCCTGCCATGGTTGCCTAATTTACTATTTTATTGGATTCCAAGTCTCCAAAGACTCCCACTATGAATCCCAGGGTGGTCTCCAAACTCCCAATTCAATACAATGTTGAGTCTTCAGTGGCATTAAAAAAATGAACAAATTTTTTTGTATTCATTTTTTCAGTGGGGAGAAATGAGGAGAGAAAATAAATGTTTATCAATTGAAGAAAATTAAAGAAAATGAATAACAATCATATTTTATCTCCATCCTCTATGTTGGACAGGAAGAATATGGATTTTTAGGCTCCTAATGTTTGAATTTGTGGTACAAACATACTTGGGGATGATTATTATGTAGACCTATCTAAAAATCTTTTTTCATTCATTTCTCCCTTAACTCTTTCATCTTCTCCCTCTTTCTTTTCCTCTCCTCTGTCTCAATCTTTTCTAAAAATCTCTATTTCTCAGTCTAAAAACTAACTTTTTATAAGATTTCCAGATGAAGACATGCCTCTGACTTGCCTGAGGATTTCCAAATCCCCAGTTTCATATCTTTGTGCCTGAGCAGAGCTGGATTGATTAGTAGATCTAAAGAGACCCAGATTCTTAGTGGATCCTTCTCTCCATCTCAAAGATCTTCAGCAATCAGCAGTCACTTAGTTCCTTTAGATGCAAAGTTTAAGAAGGTATACAATGAACAGATCAGATCAGCTTGAAGTCAGTGAAATCAGGATAACTGCATTTGACTTCTTAAGAAATTAGGGGAAATCAGGATAAATACATTTAACTTCTTAAGATCGTATGATCTTTTTATTGTGACAAGGAACTGGAAACTGAGTTGTTGCCCATCAGCTAGAGAATGGCTGAATAAGTTATGGTATGCGAATTTAATGGAATTTTATTGTTCTATAAGAAATGCTTATCAGGCTGATTTCAGAAAAGCCTGGAAAGTTCATCACATGAACTGATGATAAGTGAAGTGAGTAGAACCAAGAGAACATTGTACATAGCAACAAGATTATGTGACAACCAACTTTGATGAGCTTGGATTTTTTTTAACAATGAGCTGATCCAGGGCAATTTCAATAGACATGATGAAAAGAGTAATTGGTATCCAGAGAGAGAACTACGGAAACTGAATGTGGATCAAAGTATAGTATTTTTATCTATGTTGTTGTTTGTTAGCTTTTTTCCTTTCTTATTTTTCCCTTAATCTGATATTACTTGCATCATATGACAATTATATTTAGAAGAATTGCTGCAAAAAAAGGATCATAGGCTCACAGGGCAATCAATGGGGGAAAAAACAAAGAAAGATGATCTAACAGTACCAGATCTCAAAATGAATTACAAAGTGAAAATCATGAAAACAATCTGGTACTAGCTAAGAAATAGAGTGGTAGATCAATGGAGTAGATTAGGTATACAATACATAGTAGCAAATGACCCTAGTAACCTAGTGTTTGATAAATCCAAAAATCCAAACTTTGGGGACAAGAACTCACTATTGACAAAAAATTGCTGGAAAAACTAGAAAGCAGTTTGGCAGAAATGAGATATAGACTAACATCTCATACTACATATCAAGATAAAGTCTACATAGGTACATAAGTTAGACATAAAGCGTGGTCTCATTAGCATATTAGGGTAGCATGGAAATTTTACCTGTCAGATCTATGAATAAAGGAAAAATATATGATCAAACAAAAGGTAGAAAGGATCACAGAAAGCAAAATGAATAATTTTGATTATATTAAATTATAATGGGTTTGCATGAACAAAACCAATGTAGTCAAGATTAGAAGGAAAGCAGAAAATTAAGAAATTTTACATTTCTCTTATAAAAGCCTCATTTCTCAACTTAAGAATACAAGTTATTCCCCAAATAATAAATAGACAAGAGATATGAACCAGTTTTCAAAAGAAAAAAATCCAACCTATCTATAACTTTAGGGGGGAAATGCTCTAAATTACTATTAATTAGAGAAGTACAAATTAAACTTACCTCACATCTATCAGATTGATTAATATAACAAAAAAAAAAAAAAAAACAAAGTGACAAATATTGGAGGGAAAGTGGGAGAATTGGGACACAAATGCCCTGTTGCTTGAGTTGTGAACTGAGCCAATCCTTCTAGAGAATAATTTGTAACTATGCCCAAAGGCCTATAAAATTGCAGATCCTTTGATTCAACAATATCACCACTTTGTAACCCCAAAAGATCAAAGGAAAAGAAAAAGAACTGACGTAGATAAAATATATTTATAACAGTTCTTTTTTGTGGTAGCAAAATTATAAATTGAGAGGATGCCATCAACTGGGGAATGGCTAAACAAGTTATGGTATATAATTGTGATGGAATACTATTGGGCTATAAGAAATGATGTGCAAAGTGGTTTTAGAAAAACCTGGAAAGAGTTACATGAACTGATACAAAGTAAAGTGAAGAGAACTAGGAAGACATTGTACACAGTAACAACAATATTATAAGATAATTAACTCTGTATGACTTAGCTATTCTGATCAACACAATTATCTAAGACAATTTCAAAAGGACTTATGATGAGAAGTACCATCTCTAAAGACTTTAAAGAAAGTGTTTAACCTCTGATTGCCTGCCAAAATAGATCCACTGGATCTATTGGATCTTTAAAGAAAGAACTGATAAAGTGTGAATGCAGATTGAAATGTAATTTTTTCACTTTATTGTTTCTGCGAGTTTTTTTCAACATGGCTAAAATGGAAATGTGTTTTGCATGATTTCTCATGTATCACATTTTTTTGCCTTCTCCATCGGGGGGGAAGAGATGGAAAGGAAGGAAAGAATTTGAACTAATTTTAATGGAATATTAAAAATAAATAATATTTTTTTAAATCTTAGGCTCATATATCTGGAGCTTAAAAGGACTTCAGAGGCTATCTAATCTAATTCCTTCATCTTACAGATGAGAAAACTGAGACCAAAGGAGATTAAATAACTTGCCCAATGTCATGCAGGTTTATCAGAAGCAGAATTTGAAGCCTTGTCTTCTGGCTCCAGCATATTGGTGATTTAGATAAATACATGCTTTCTATATTTTAGTCCTCAGTAGAAATAATGATAATAATAATAGCTTGCATTACTTCAAAAGTTTACTGTAAATACAGAATTATTCAATGTGTTGTTAAACCTCTTTATTATCTTAAAGTGTTTTTTAAGTGTGAGGCGTTGGTATTAACAATCACTATTCATATAATACTTTAAGGTTTGCCAAAACACTTTTTTCATCCTCATGTGCCACATGTGCCACATCCTCACATGTGATTGTGCCACAGACTTGTGCTGTTCTCCCTTCCACAGTAGCAGAATGTAATTTTCCCAAGATTTGGGAACTATTTGATTTTTCTGTATATTTCTCTCCCAAGCACATATACATTTATCAGTGTCTTACACTAAGTAGGCATTTAAATGATTATTAATGACTTTGAACAAATCATTTCTTCCTGTGTCTCAGTTTCCTTGTATTTAAGAAAACAGATTTGAACTGGATGGTTTTTTAAGAGCTCTCACATTCTATGAATCTAGAAATGAACAGGTAAACTTGAATAAAAGATAGGACTGCCTCTAGGGGGTAATGATTGGTGGGACTTCAGTAATCATTGGACTTAAAGTCAGTCAGCCAAGACTGACTTATAGATGGGAAGTGTAACTTCAGTATTCACTAATTTAGCAAATCACTGGACTTAAAGAAATTTTTCCATCACTCATCTCTATGGATGGATCACCCCTTATAAAGAGACACTTCTTATACCTTCTTTATGATCTCTGATCACATAGATTTGAAAACTGAATCTTTTATCTTGGGGCCCAATCACCAATAGAGATCCATACCACAATAATGTTCTTTTTTCCTCTGAACCAAATTCAATGACTTACTTCAGCTATGACACCAAGGCCTCCAAAAGTCAGCAAACATCTGGGTTCATCCAGAGGATCAAGCCTATTTCTAAAAAAAAGATTATCTTCCTGAACCAAGGAGTTCTGGAATATATATGTATAAATTCTAGGAGGGCCATTTTGTTCTGTGTTTCCTTGAGTAAATAGGAAAAGAAAAAAAAGATGGCCAACTATCTTTGCCAACAAAAAAAAATTAGATTTATTTTTCCAACATTGCATACCATATCCCAGGAAAATCCAGATGGTTCTGAGCATGCTGATAGCTAATACTTTTGAGGAGTTCTGTAGTCAACTTAGAGATAATTTATATGCCAATTTAAATAAAATCCATTAAAATTATAGTGACCCATGTTCTCAGAAAAATAATCAATCATTGGGAGGTCAGTATGATGTAATAAACGGTTTAGTGTCTGTATTTATAATATGCAATATCTGAGACTACCAGCTGCCTCATTCCTTTGCTTTAGTTTCAAATTTTTCACAAGCTCAACTTTCTGATGCCTAGAGATATAGCTCAAAGAACTCAAAGAACTTCAGTGAAGTTATTTATAGTCATATGAAAAGATGCTCTAAATCACCACTGATTAGAGAAATGCAAATTAAAACAATTTTGAGGTACTACAGCATACCTCTCAGATTGGCTAAGATGACAGGAAAAGATAATGATAAATGTTGGAGGGGATGTGGGAAAACTGGGACACTGATGCATTGTTGGTGGAATTGTGAAATGATCCAACCATTCTGGAGAGCAGTTTGGAACTATACTCAAAAAGTTATCAAACTGTGCACACCTTTTGATTTAGCAGTGCCATTACTGGATCTGTATCCCAAGGAAATCTTAAAGGAGGAAAAAGGACCCACATGTGCAAAAATGTTTGTAGCAGCCCTTTTTGTGGTAGCAAAGAATTGAAAAAGAAGTGGATGCCCATTAATTGAGGAATAACTGAACAAGCTGTGATATGTTAAAGTAATAGAATATAAATGTTCTATAAAAAATGATAAGCTGATTATAGAAAGGCTAGAAAGATTTACATACACTGATGCCGAGCAAAACAAGTGGAACTAGGAATACAGGGTACACAATAACATCAAGATTGTATGATGATCCAAAGTTCAGTGATCCAAAGCAATCCCAATAGACTTTGAACAGAAAATATATCTGCCTCAATAAAAAGAACTAAGAAGACTGAACGTAAATTAATACATGCTATGTTCACTATGTTTTTGTTTTTTTATTTCTCTCATGGTTTTTCCCTTTTTCTCTGATTTTTCTTTCCCAACATGATTCATAAAACAATGTGTATTAAAAATAAAATAAAGAATCTCAGTGCCCATGATGACTTTTTTAACTTAATGAGATGAAAAGTTGAAACATCTTTTCTCTATTTTGTTTTGTTCAGTCATAATTGCGTCTGACTCTTTATGAATCCATTTGGGGTTTCCTTGTCAAAGATACTGGAGTAGTTTGCCATTTTCTTCTCCAATAGATGCAGTGGATCTATTTGTCAGATAATCAGAGGTTAAGCATCTTGTTCAGGCTCTCATAGCTAGTATGTGTCTAAGGGGGTGGATTCAAATTCAGGTATCCCTTACTCCAGATCCAGTGATTTATCCACTGAGCCACCAGCTGCTGTTTTCTCTACAGGTAAGAGCTAAAGTCAATTACAACAGAATTGTTATAAAAAGAAGGCTGAATTTGGAGGCAAATGATATGGTATCAAATCACTCTAACCCATGTGATTTGGGGCAAAAAGTTCAATTCTCTGTTAAAAATCAAACTCTTAAAAAGCAGAGAAAATATTCTTGCCTTATGTATAGTCAGCCTTTAGCATAATGTTAGGCACACAGTGAGCGCTTAATAAATGCTTGGTGATGATAATAGAGATAATGGATCCCAGATTCCTGTTTTACAAAATAAAAGGGTTGAACTAAATGACTTCTAAGGTCCCTTGTAACTCTAACTGTAGTTTTCAATAATGGAGAATATATTCTTCACTGCTTTGTTATGTTAACATGTTTCTTGTGGTATCTGTATTTTCTAATTGTTCATTCAGCTTAAGGTTGTAGCCCATCTTCACCAATCTGACCAGTCATCCTTAGAACCCTAAAGTCTCAGGGAAAAAGAATCAGAAATGGAGAAACTGATCTTAAAAGCAGCAAAAAAACATGAACACAATGTGTACATTTTATTCCTTTGAAACAACTTCAGCATTTCCACTTAGCAATTATAATCCTTTGAATTTATAAAGTCTTCTTCTATCAATCCATAAGATGATTTCCAATTTGGTATTTCATTTAATTCTCACAGTTTCCTAGATAGGTATTACCTTGATTTTATAAAAGTCCTAGAGAGCTTATGACTATCCAAGACCATTCTATAATCAGGAACACAATACAGAAATACTATGATATAGTAAGAGTATGCTAGACTTGGTAATACAGTATATGGATTCAAATCCCACATCTAACTGTGTATGTAAACTGAGACTCAGTTTATAGTTCATCTATAAAATAAGAATAATAGCCTCAGAGGGTCATTCTATAGCTCAAAGGAAATAATGTATGTAAATTGCTTTTCAAGCTTAAAATCTCTTTATAAATGTCAGATCTTATTATTATTCTAGCACCCTAAAGGGAAAGAAATCCCAAATCACTTTATATCAGATCATTTGATTAAGAGTTGGAAGGGACCCTTGGTATCACTCAATCTAATCATTTCATTTTTTTACCACTGAGTAAACTGAAACTTGAGGGGTCCTAAGATCATAGAGGTGCTAAGTAGTTAAGCGAGTTACAACCAAGTCCTCTGTCTCTAAGTTCACTGTACTATCTATTCCAACAAATGGCTAATATTAAAGAGTCTGGCCTTATTTATATGACATACATTGGTCTCTAATCCCCTCCCAATTCAAGTAAGCACCAAAATGTGGGTAGAGGGAAGACAAGCTGCCCTGAATTCTTTTTCCTTTTGACCGTTGGTTAAATATACTTAAATTTTATATTGGTGGCATGGAATTTTATAATATTGCACCTATAACACAATATCCTGATTGTTTACTACATTATAAACTCTAGGAAAGCAGAAAATAAATCAACACATGTTTACATACGTGTAATGCATGCATGTATGTATATGTATATATTATGTATACACATACATAGAAGGGATTTAAAAATTGTTCATGCATTTGACTAGGATTCAATAGACAAATTAGACAAGATTAAGATACACCACTATGACGGCCTTATTGAATGATGTCAGAACCAGAAGGAACTTTAGAAGACTTCAAGACCTTGCATCCTCCTACTTACCCAGTTCCTTTCATTTTTCAGATGAGGAGAATGAATTCCGAAGAGGAGAAGATCAGTAAGTAATAGAGTACAAATTTAATTCATAGAATTATAGAATTTCAGAGTTGGAAAGCACCTTAGTAGTCATTGAGTTCAACCTACACTTCCATAGAAATCCACAGCTCAGCATCCCTATCAAATGTTCTTCCAACTCTTCTTGAAGATTTCCAGGGAGGTAGAAGCCTTTAGCTTCCAAAGTAGGCCCTTTGACTTTCTGATAACTCTAGTTCACTGCTTACTTTTACAACTATGTTTCTTTATGCATGTATTCAGTTCAACAAATATTTATTAAACTGTTTCTATTTGCAGAGAACACGTTAAATACTCCTCATTCCTAGACAAGATTCATCCCTCCAAAAAAGATATTCCCCTACCTTGAGAACTTTCCATTCTACTGACTGAACAGGGTATATTCACACATGTACACATATAAGTAACTATCATATAATTTAATGAGAAAACACAGTAGATAGAGTGATTGGAGTAAAAAAGACTCACCTTCCTGAGTTCAAATCTGGTTATGATTCTGGGTAAGTCACTTAATTAACCCTTGTTTACCTCAGTTCCTTATCTAGAAAATGAGCTGAAAAAGGCAAAACACTCCAGCCAAAAAACATCACAAAGAGTTGGAAATGACAGAAATAGCTGAATAACAATTCTAACAACTATAGGGATTAAGAAAACCTTGTTTGGGGGAAACAACTAAACTAAGGATTCTAACAGCTAGAAGGAAGGAGGAAATGAATTTCAGGCAGACACTGAGATGAGAGATAAAATGTTAAGTCTAGGAGACATTGATGGCGATCCCTTGGCTGGAAGTGAGAATACATAGAAGGTTTAAAATTTCAGATTGAGGGATTTCTCTCACACCAGATACTTCTCCAAATTTAGTACCTTTTCCATTGCTGTGGTATTCACCCAACTGGGCAGTGTACCCCCACAGGTCTCCCTGCCGAAAGCAGCAAAGGTTTTGTGCCAAAGGATATTCAGTCCTGGCTTTAACACTGCGTGCCCTGGGCTAAGGTTCCCCAATCCTCAGGATTTGTCATATCCATGAATATAACAGCCACAGGGATATTGGCTGCTGTTTCCCTTAATGTGAAGTATACCAAAACAGAAGAACAGAAAAACCATGCAAAATAGAGGGGACGGATCATATGAGAGAATTGTTGGTTGGTTAGTTAGTTGTTGTCCTTCTTTCTCAAAGAGACTATGTTGGGATAAACATACAGTGAGTCCAACTGGGGATGATCAGATCAATAAAAGCTAGATAGTTCTACCACAGGTTGAGCACAAGTAGTCAAATCCTGAAAACCTGTTTTCAAATCTCACCTCTGACATTTACCACTTGTATGAATAAAACTATGGGCAAGTCCCATAACCTCCCTGTGTCAACCTGGACTAAATTTCCTCTAAGATCCCCTTTAGTCCTAAGTTTATGATGCTATTAGTTCATGTTATTGCAAGTAACTTCCCTTGTGGATCAACGAAAACATGAAAGTCAAAGAAAAAACTAATTTTAGATTCCTGGACCTCCTTCGGATTTAATCTTATATGTGCTAATGATTTATACTGCCTTTGCCCAAAGATAGGCAGGCAGCTGTTCTCTGCCCTCTGGAGTCTCTTCTAGACTCAGGATTCTCCCGCTACCTATTTGGTTTTTATCTCCCATTAAAAAGTTCCTTTATTTTCAACACAATTGCTGCCATCTACTGGAGAAATGCAAGAATTAGCTGCTGCCTTCTTTTTGATCTGTCTGTCTTTGGGGAGTGAGTCAGCATCGTTGTGTCTCCGAGGCTGATGGGGAAGGGGATGGGGGAGGATGGACAAGAGAGGGATGAAGGCAGAAGGGCTAATGCTGAACTTGTCGGAGCCCAGTAACAGTATAATGATTTGGGCCATATGCTAACCTTGCCCTTAAATGGTCCTCATGTGTCAGTCTAAAAGATTGGAAGAAAGAATGACATCATGATATCTGAGTGAGTGACAGAGAGCAGCAGGAGGTGAAACCAGAATAATATTGGGAGAGGAGAAGAAAGGGACAGGGGAAGAGAGGAGAGAGAGAAAAAGAGACAGAGACAGAGACAGACAGAGAGAGACACAGAGAGACACAGAGAGAAACAGAGATAGAAAAGAGAAACAGAAAAGAAAGACAAATAGAAAGGCAGAGAGACAAAGACAGACAGATAGAAGAGACAGAGAGAGAGACAGAAACAGAGAGAGAGGAGAGACAGAGAGAGAGAAACAGAGAGAGAGAGGAGACAGAAAGAGAGGATAGAGTCAGAGAAAGATAGAGAGACAGAGACAGACTGATAGAGACAGAGAGAGAGAGAATTGATGGGGAGAGAACAGAAAATGGAGAGGAAACTAGCACTGTGAAATGAATCAGCCTGCTTCTCCTAGGGCTCTGTGGGACAGATCACAGCTGCAGCTGGGCCATGCCTCAGAGACGTGAGGCCATCCATACACTGTTTATCAATCCACCTGTTCCTCAGGAAAACTTGCTCCCTCCCTGGCTTAAGGAGAACAAGGCTGGATAAAACATAGGATGGGCTTGAGCTTTCATTTAATTGTAGAATTAATGATTGCATTGCGGCAGAAAACTGGGATGCAGGGGAGGGATTAAGCATGATCACTGCCCCTTAATCTGCTTTCCACATTTCCTTTAACCCTATAGAGCCTGGGCTGGAAATTTCTTCTAGGTCAGGATAAGCTAAAATTAAGACAGAAGGAGGCATTTCCTTCAATCAGTCAAGTGGCTGCCTAGCTAGGGTGTGAAGTATACTGGAGTTTAGAGGATTTGGAGCTGGAAGTGACCTTCCAGGTCATCTAATTCAATTCACTTTAAAGATAACAAACCCAAACCTAAGAAAGATGAAGCCATTTGTTCAAGGTCATGTAGATGATAAACATTTGAACTCAGGTTTTAGGAAGATTTAGAGCTGGGAGATACTGCAAAAGACACTAAACCCAAATCATCTCCCCAAGCCCTCATATTTAAGAAGATAAACTGAGATCCAGCGGGTTAAGACACTTATCCAAAGTCACATATATAGTAAGTGACAAAGTTGGAATTTGACTCTCTGCTTTCTAACTCCCAGTCTAATGCCATTTCCTCAGTCCCAGGACAAAGGAAAGATCTGTTCCAGATCTCAGACAAATCTTGTCATATGAGACACTGTAGAAGACTAAGCTGCCTCTGGCCAGAGACAGCCAGGAGCCAAATTGCATAAAAGCAAAACTAAAGGGGATGCTTGATAGCTCAATGGATAGAATGGAGTCAGAAAAACTTATCTTCCCAAGTTCAAATTTAACCACTTAACTAACTGTGTGGTCCTGAGCAAGTCACTTAACCTTGTTTTGCCTCAGTTTCCTCATCTGTGAAATGATCTAGAGAAAGAAATAGCAAACCACTCCATAATCACCACTGAAAAAACTCAAAATGAGTTAATGAAAAATCATTAACTAAACTAAAAATCAGACATAAACTAGATTAAAAGATAAAGGCTTCCCAAGGACCTTTAGATAAAATACTGCTTTTTGTTTGGCATTGAAGATCTGAGGCCCAGAGAGGTTAAGAGGATAGCACAATATTATTCAAGAAGTGTCAGAGCAGAAATTTGCACCCAGATACTCTGGTGAGTCTAGTCCATTCTAGGGGCAGGCAGATTAGGCAGCCGAGAGAAGAATTAGGGCTTACAGTTTGGAAGACTCAATTTCAAATCTGGCCTCAGGATTTTAGCAGCTGTGTGATCCTGGACAAATTCACTTAATCTCGTTATCTCTGTTTCTCAACCTGTAAAATGGGGATAATAATAATATCTCTCTCCCAGGGTTCTTGAGAGGATTATACAAGATAATATTAGTAAAGCACTCAGCATAGTGCTTGGCACATAGTAGATGCTATATAAATTTTATTATTATTATCATTCTACTATATGACACCATAGAAACTTTTTTACATCCAACTTATTTTCACTAACTTTCTCTCCACAGCAACCCAACAGGTTATTTTTGTTTTCCTTTTAAGAAGCTGAGACATAGAGAAGGCAGACTGTTTAGTAGCTTGAGGTGACTTGTAAGTGGTAGAATAAAGCCTAGACTCTAATTCTTCTTGCTTGAAGCTGTATCCATTAAACCACATTAGACCAGCATTTTGAATATCATGGAATCCCAGCATTCTAGAGACAAGACCTTGGAGATGATCTACATCAAGTTCTCTGACCCACAGATCTTCACACATTGAGGAAACAATACTGAGGTAACTATTGCTTTAAAATTGTTAGGATGAAGAACCTGTATTTATCTGGAAGTAAGGCTCCCTTAGGCGGGGAAGTAAGCAACCCTGTCCGAGAAGGCTCCTCCAGTTTAACATATGTGGCATAATGGGGAAGAAAGCAATAGAATTCATTGATACTCAACGGATTTTAAATGAAGGCAGCATGATATAGTAAATACCTCTAGATCTGGAGACAGAACGTACTGTGTAAAATGTAGAGGTTACATTAAATAATTTCAAGATTTCCTTCTACTTCTACAGCCTCCAAAACTGTTTAAAAAAAATAACAACAATATTTCACAGTATGGTTTAACCAAAAGAGAACTGTATTTGGAAATAGAGGACCTGGGTTCAAATTACCCCTCTGCCTGACCTTACATAAGTCCCTTAATATCATTTTCTCATCTGTAGAAGGAGAAGGATGGACTAGCTTGCTCTTCCATCTCTAGATATAATATCTTGTGTTCCCAAAACCAAAGGAAGGAGTATAGGAAGGAATATACAGTGTTTATACTCCATAGTTTTATATCTCTAGGTTTATTTGCAAAGGAAGATTTTTTTTCCCAGCACCAAACTTAGGTGATGGGACTATCCTAAAGTGCACTTAGAATGTACTTCCTAGAAAACCTTTAATAAGCCAGCTTACTCCTGCTCCTTCTGTCCCCATTATTCTCCAGTTTGCAAAGATTTTTTTTCCCCAGGAGCAGCTAGTTAGCATTGTAGATAGAGTGCCAGTCCTAGAGTTGGGAAAACTCATCTTCCTGTGTTCAGATCTAACCTCCAATACTGTAGGATCTTAGAAAAATCACTTTTACCTGTTTATCTCAATTTCTTCATCTGTGAAATGAGCTGGAGAAGGAAATGACAAACAACCTCAGGATCTGCCAAGAAAATCCTAAATGGGGTCATGAAGTCAGACACCATGGAAAGAACAATAATTTTTTTTTACTTTTTACTCTTTAACCTGATTTCTACAAGTTACATTGCTCCTCTCTGCTTATGCAAGTCACTGTGGTCCAACATTCTTAGATTTCTTATTTCCTAAAACAGTGAACTCCAGCAGCTCCCAAGGTGACTTTATTACACCTTATAAAACCAGAATCACAAAGAAACTAGGACAAGTCCAGCACACTTCAGCAGCTGCCACCAGGACTGAGTCCATCGTGAATTCCTCCAGATAGCACTGTTTGAAACCTTCCCCATGATGAAATTAAAAGTAGGTCTTAATATGATTTATTTTGCAATCTGTGAATTCAAACAAATGATCTCCCTTCTAGATACATCTATCATATGATCTCCTTCACAGCTGGGAAAAATGCTATTAGTGCTTTCAAAGTAGTTTTATCATAGATTAAAGAAGGCTAAAAAAAATTGGCAGACAGAAACAACCATATGCCTACTTGACCTGGGATCCATAAACCTGTTGTTCATTCCAGAGAAAGGATTACGGCATTACTTTTTAGTAAGTTGCTTTTCATATGGAAATTTCTTTTCATAGTAAAGATCTGTATTTAATAGCATCATCCTAAAAAACATCCCTACTTTTTAATTCCCTGATCATGGACATATAGATTTTTATAGTGTCTGCAAGCATACATTAATGTTAATTTCACCATTCTCCTTTGTATTTTGTTAATGTCACAATCTGCTGTAAAACCTTGCCAAGTTTCTTAACTGTCATGTTAATTCCAAGACCTATTCTGCACTCTTTGACATTTCAGGACAGAACATGGCAGTAAAAATAGATTAGAAACAGCTTATAAGTATTATAAAATCTAGAACTTTACAGATGGTGGAATTAGATCTGCTGAATGGAAATTTAGCAACTCTGAACACAATAATATTAGAATGGCCTATTCATTTCTAAGGTAAATATTTTGAAGAGGTTGCATAATGGTACCTGAGAGTGTGGGGGAGACTCTTTTTAAAATGCAGCAAAGTTATTTTATTGTAAGCAACATATTGGATGCCTATACTATATCCAGAGCAGTTTCATATTTCAAAGGTTTTCTCTACCATATAAATAAAGGGCATAATAAGAGCTTGATTTTATTCATGGTCAGTTCAAAGTTCACACAAATTATTTCACACAAGGGATTTGTTGGAGTTTTTTCTGTGTTAAAGCAGTGCATTAATATACTTTAGATATTAAATGACACTGCCACATGCTAAGAAATTTGCACGAACAGACAGGAAATGAGACACTGTTTTCTTAAACTGATTGCTAAAGAATACATACAGTTTAAATGTGCACTATCCATTTCAAAGGGAAGCATTTGCTGATTTCAGGAAGTTTAAAATCAGCTAATCGGGAGTAATACAAAGTTAGGGTAAAATATGTTTTTCTTCCCAAAAAAAGGAAACTATTTCTTTAAAAAGAAAAAAAAAACCTTTCCCCTTTCCTTTAAGGGGTACTTATTATTTCCATCATCCTTGTTGAGTTGTTGATGAATAGCTCACATCCTTTGCCAAACTCCACCCCTCTGCCTTTTTTCTAAACCCTTTCCTCATTATTTGCTCAGTCTTTTTCCCACAGCCTAGACAGCCCGTCAAGGCAGCTTAAATACAACACTGTATTAACATTAGGAAACAGCATTCAGGTCCCAATTGATCTCCTAATACTTTATGTTGAAATGATAATTGGTACAGTCTTCATTGACAAAAAAAGAAGGAGAGAGAAAAAGTACTTTTCAGTCACCACAAGGTATTATCTTAGCTCATGTATTCAGAACCAGCAGATACATTTTTAAAATATCCCCCCCATCTGCTGGAGACTGCAGTCCACAATTCTTTTCAGCTGACATAATCCAGATTGATTCGTTCAGCAGATAAAATTCAGGCCACTTCTGCCCTTTATAGGCGCAACATAATACCAGTCTTTATTCAGTAACAATGTAACATAATGGCATTGGAATGTGCAAAATGACTGTTCTTAAATTACTGAGACTCACAAGGGCCCAACACAAGCTGAGGTTTAATGTAAAAAATCATTAGGCGCAGATTACTAAAGTGCTCCCGCATTACGAAGGTCAAACCAAGACTGTTTATGGCATTTTTCAGGACAGAAACTCTTTGCTAATATCTTGATTATGAATGCGTGTTAAAGAGGCCCTGAGATATCAGCAATTTGGCATCTACCACACAGGGTCGTTTCTTCAATGGGAGTGCAACAGTTACTGATGGCAGAACCCAGATCTTTCAGGAGAATGGAAGGTCTCTGTTGCATCGGAGCAAGGGAGGGGTCAGGATGGGGGAGGAAAGGAAATATGGAAATAGCAAATGGTTGGGGAGAAAGTTTGGAGCATCTATTTGGGAAACCAAGCTGATCTCGAATGGGTTGACATTAAACCACTACACCCCCCCATTTTCCCACTTCCCCCCCACTCTGCACCCATCTTCTTTTAGCTGTAGATACAAATCAGGAAAGAATTTTTTTGTTGTGTTTTGTTTTATAAGGTGCTCTCTAGCTGCAGACTGACATCCTGGCATGTATCTCATACCTATCGTTCAATTCATCTTCCATCTGCTTACAAATAAACCTATCACAGGAGAAAGATTACATTAAAAGGGAAAAGGGGTCATTATGTTTTGCCTCTTCCAGACCAGTCTTTAAATTATAAGAATCTTCTTTTTTGTGATTATATTAGAAAAAAAAGCAGAAAGGGGAAGGAGGGATACAAGAAGGAAAAAATGAAGGACTGAAGGAAGGCAGAAAGGAAAAGAGGGAGGGAGGAAAGAGGGAACAAAGGAAAGAAAAAAGGAAGGAGGAATGGGAAAATGAAGAGAGGAAGAGAGAAAGAAAAACAAAATACAAAAGGAAAAGAAAAGAAAGGGAGGGAGGGATGATGAAAGGGAAAAGGGAAGGGAAAGAATAAATAAAAGAAGGAGAAAAGGAAATGAACAAAAAAGAAAGGAAAGAAAAGGAATAGAATAGAAAAGAAATAGAAAGAAAGAAAGAAAGTGAGGGGATAGGAGGGATGAAGGAAAGAAATGAGGGAGAGAGGACAGGAAGGAAGGAAGAAAGGAAGGGAGGAAAGACGAAAAAGAAAAGGAGAAAGGAAAGGAAAAGGAAAAGAAGGGAAAGGAAAAAGGAAGGGAAAGAAAAGGAGAAAGGAAAGGAAAAAGGAAAGGAAAGGAAAGGAAAAAGGAAAGGAAAGGAAAGGAAAGGAAAGGAAAAAGGAAAAAGGAAAGGAAAAAGGAAAGGAAAAAGGGAAAGGAAAGAAGGAAAGGGAGAGGAAAGGAAAGAAGGAAAGGGAGAGGAAAGGAAAGAAGAAGCCTCTTTTCATACTTACTATGTTTCACTTGAATTGAAATGATTTTTTAGCTTGGAAGTCTGAGACGCATGTGATTTAATTTTTAAATTTGAGAGCATTGCTGCTTTCTTATCTTGTGCAAATAGCATACTTTCACAACTGGAATCACTGAATTATCAGGTGGCCATTGATACGATGTAGTTAGTCTTTGGAACATTGGACCCTAGCTCATGCTGTGTACTGTCTTTGGTTAATGTTTGAACTCAATGGAGTAGCATGTGTGCCTATATAGATGGCTGTGTGAATGTATTTCTGAAGCAGAGATTACATACACACACATAAATAAATATATTTGTCTATGAAATGAACTTTACTGATTTAGCTTCATCTTTGAAACTTTACAGCATTTGAAATATTTGCATATTATTGAGAAGCTCTGCTGTCAATCTTGACTGCACAAATCCAAAACCTAGGCCACATGGCCTTGAAACTTTCAATCAATAGGACCCTTTTAGAACCTAAGCTTCAAAAAGTTGTATCAAATATATATTCAATGAGAAGAAGGTTAATTGAATAATTGATTACCTAGTAACAATTAAGTGCTCTTCGGCCCTCTTTGAGAAAGCTCAAGACATAACAGTGATAGATATTTATTAGTTTATCAGTTTTCCTGATTTATGGACATTATTTATTTCTTTTCTGTTCCAAAGTCAATTCTTTCATTTATGTATTTTAACAACAGTGTCCCTGGTGTGAATCAATATATAGTGTATTTTCACTACTAAACTACCAGAGGCTCTGGTGTATCTGATAAAAATCCATACCAACCAATACTGCCAACACCATGGCAGCTCCAATTATAAACATTCCATTTGTGACAATTCTTTGCTCACATAGGCAAACATCACCAGTCAGGAGGAACCAGCCTCCAAATTACAATGGATACTTCTAATAAAAATCTAAATGAGATAAAATAATACAGTGGAAAGAGCTCTAGTTCTGGAGACAGAGGTCCTGGGTTTGAAACCTGGGTTTAAAATTCTTCTATTTAGAACCTGAGTGATCTTACATAAGTCACTTTCATTTCTTTAGGCTTCAGTTTCTTTACTTGTAAAATGGGAGTTGTATACTAGATTTCTTCAAGATTTAAGCTGAGAATTCTATGAGTCTATGAGAGACAGTGTGGCATAGTGGATAGAGAGAGAGCTTTGCAGTCAAAGAGACTTGAACTCAAATTCTGTTGCTAATACATAGTAGCCATACATATTTCCATGGGAAAATCATTATGCCAATTGAGCTAATTACTTAATTCTCTAAGTTAACAACAAGTTGGCAGGATTAACATTGGTGGGGGGAGTCCTCAATCTTAGAATTCCCAATGCCTATGATAGCATAAATCTGGGCTTCTTCCAATCCCTTCAATCCCCATGTCCCCTTAAAAATGTTTAAAACTTCAGCACACTTTGCTTAAATCCAATGAATGGGTTACATTGATTTTCAATCATTCTTGTCATCTGCATGCCTAATTTATCCACCTACCCATTCTCATATTTTTTGTTTTTTTGTTGTTTTTTTTTTTTGGTGGGGGTAGGGGAAAGAAAGAAGGGGCTTTGGGAGACTTTTTTCTTTTAGAATCAGAAATTCTGGAATGTGTTTTTACCCCCAAATGAAGAGACCTCAGTCTTCCAAATCCAAAACGAGTCTCCTATATTTTAAAAGCATTTTGCCTATCAGAAAAGATGTGTTGGACTTTCCAAGTATGGGTCCCATAATCCCCCACAGATAAGCAAAAGAGATGTGTGTGTGTCTTGTTAGGGTTTAACAAAATCAATCTATACTTTCACATCCAAGACAAATGTATTAGAGATATCATCCAATTTTTTAAATTATCTGTATGCTAACAGAAAAGAAATCTAAATTAAATACAAAATGGGGGAATCTGAGTAGATTTTCAAGGAATGAGGAAACAATTATATATTCTCAAGTCCTTATTATGCAAACAATAAAGATTTCAACTGCCTTCTCTTGAAAGTCTATGCAAGTTAGGATATTAAGGGACCATAGACCAGTACTTAAATCTTGTAGGAAAGTCAAATCATCCCTGACATCTAAGCAATAGAGTAACTCATATCCCTGTGAGATCAATGGTGGTCATATAGAAACCCTCCCAGACCAGTGACTGTCTCCAATGAACAGCTCCTTTGGGGGTTTAAGAACCTTCCTGACAATTCTTACTAAGAGTCAGTGAGTGGGTTTTAAAATCCCATTTATATGAATAATGTGCATTTTGTTGTTCTTGTTCTTGCCTTTGCTGATCTTGATGTTACCATGAATTGGCCTTGCCTTGATTAATGATTACTCTAGTAGCTCTAGTCTTGTGATGGCTCAGGGTTTACCTCTGGCCTTGTGGTGAATTAACTTAGTTGACAACGTATATTATAGAACAAGAAGCAGAAAGGCTAAAAATAAGAGGGAAAACACCCATCAACTATCAAACTAGTTTATCTGTTTCAAATCAAGACCTAGATCTTCTGTCTTATTTTGCTCTGTCACTTTCAGAGCCCCAAAAGCAGCACTTTCATGAATATGTTCCCAGAACAGAGGCTATCAGAATGAAACTCAGATTCCAGAGGCACCTGAAAATCCCATCTTTGTGGCATTCTACTTTATGTTATGTCAAGGGTGATACGTGCTTTCTGTTGGGCCTCATAACAAGATGACAGGCATTGCTGCCCAGTGACAAAGCCAAACTGCAGTGAGGTGTCACATACAGATGTATTATCGCTCTCCTACTTAGACAAGAGTGACATACTTTGAATCCCAAGAGACAATGTTTCAGATGAGCTAACCTTATTGTACACTCAACAGTATCGACAGTCAACAATTCCATGTACATCAGCACTGCGGGAGGGAAAAGGGACTTGGAGACAGGAAGACAACAGCTTTCAGGTTTTATAATTGAGATAGCTTTAATATACAGGAAAAGACTGAACAATATGCTTCAGAAGAAGCCCTAACAAATAACGTGCTGAATTTTTTAATATTGTTTTAATATGATTAAAAAATCCTAAATTAATTTATTTTCTTATGCTTGAAAATAGTCCAGCACATGCCATATTGTAATATGTACTCAGAAGAGCACTCTGATAAAATTCATTAGAAAGGAATTAAATTTATCATATAAAATGCAGTCATTTTATTTTAAATACTCTTGTTTCAGAAGTCCATGCAGTAGTTCCTTTAAGTAAAACTAGTAATGGTTTGGGAGAATTATCCTGGAATAGAATCACTACTATGACTGAATACATTATTTTTGAATCCTTACCTACCAACCTTTGGTTCTAAATTAAGAGGTGATCTTTTAATCAGAGCCTCATGTTATTAATGATATTATTTTCTCTGACCAGTAACATAAGAGAAGATTTAAAAGTTGTTTGGATTTTGAAGACCTGCTTTGTGTCTATTCAAGGTCAATCTAACACTCAAGGCCTGGCTTAAGTCAAAGAATCAGACCCACAGAGCTGGAAGGGACCTCAGAGGCCATCTAGTTCAACCCAAACTTTCCTGCACTCTTAACAAGTGGTCTTCCAAACTTGTTTGAAGACTTCCAGTGAAAGCAGAAGTTTCTACCTGCTTAGAATCTCACCCCAGTTTGGTGATATCCAGTTTGGGATAGTTCAAACTATGAAAAACTGTTTCTTAATATTCACTTTATAGCATCCTTTCTGCAGTTTTCATCCATGACTACAGCTGCCTTTTGTAAGTAGAATTGGAGGCAACAAGATGGTTCAGTGGATAGAGTGTCTGGCTTGGAGCCAGGAAGATTCAACTTCCTGAGTTCAAATTTGGCCTCACCCACTTACAGCTGTGTGATTCTGGGTAAGTAACTTACCATCTTTGCCTCAGTTTCCTCATCTATAAACTGCTCCAATATCTTTAGCAAGAAAGTCCCAAGCAGGGTCACAAAGAATCGGGCCCAACTGAGCAACAAAGAATAAGAGGTACTATGATATGAAAGAAAGCAGTAGATTGTAAAAGAAAGAATTCTTACTCTACCATTTACTCTATTTGATCTTGGGCAAATTGCTTATCCTTTAAGACCTTAGTCTCCTCATCCATAAAGCAAAGAAGTTGGACTTCATGGTTTCTAATGCCCTTGAAACCCTAAATATATAATCCTGAGATTGTTCTTTCTTCCAGATTTACATCCTTTCAAAAATTTAAAGACAACTATTAGGCTCTCATGTCTTTTCCTCTTCAGGGAAAACACCTCCAGTTCCTGGAGATTCTTTTCTGGTCTATTTATGATCTAGTCTTCATTTCTCACATTTATCTTTGGAACATGCTTCCACTTATCTATCCCTTTCCCAAAATGTGATGCCCAGAACTGAACAAAGTAGAATAGTTACAAAATGAGCAAAGAAGAGTTATAATGACAGTATTCTAATCTTAATTCTAGATATTATAACCCTTTTAAAGCTGTGTGTTCTTCCAGTATTAGATTTTTATACAATTTTAGATTTCCCTCACTCTGGGAAACAACCCAGTATATTGGAAAGAAACAGTGTTGGGCTTGTAGGCAGGAAAGACATGGATTCTAGTCCTGCCTCTTATACTCTACAATTAACATTTCCTCATCTGAAAAATGGAAATAATCTTATAATACCCCCACTTATCCTTGTATCAAAGAAATGAGTATTTAAATGCTTAAAAGTTTTAAAGTACCATATAAATCCCAGCTATTATTATTGGTTGGTATGTCACACTGTTAGCCAGTATTAAATTTGGTCATCCCCTTCCCCCAAAGGACTTGTTGAATGACCACACACTTATTGTCTGTTCTATTTATATACAATCATATGATGTCACACTTCATTTCTTGTTTCATTGTTTCTTCAACTAACCGTTAAACTCCTTGAAAGCTAAAATAGTCTTATTAGTATAGATCTTTTATACAACTTCCTCCTCCCCTTTTCCCCATGTAGCATAGACCAAGTTCATAATAAACACTCAATCAAAGTTTGTTGAATTCAATATGATTATATTGCTACTATCCCACTTTCCCCAAACACAGCCAATAAATTAAAAATTGGGAATAAGTTCATTTCTATATTAACTTCAAAGAGCAATCACTTTATAAAATTCCAGATCTATATCTTCAACAGATTATGAAGACAGCAAACACTACTACATTGAATCCTGACTAGTCATGCCCCTCTCCATCTTTCTTAATTCTAGTGCTTTCTCTCTCTTAATTACGTTCCATTTATCCTGTTTATCACTTATTTGTACATATTTGTTTCCTTGTCTTCTTCATTACAATCTCAGCCCCTTGAGGACAGGGATTACTTTTGCCTTTTTTTGTATCCCTAATATTTAGCACAGTGCCTGTTACATAGTAGGTATTTAATATATTTGTTGATTAAAATTACTGGATATTATTAAAGGTTCCCCCCCCCTTTATTCTTGAAATCAATGTCAGTTGGAACAAGAGGTTTGGCAATTGTCAATGCTATAAAGTTACCCATACATATAACCTGTAAATAAAAGGCTATTAAAAAAAAATAAATGATGATTATAAGTTAAAAAAAAAAAAAAAAGAAATCAATGCTAGTGACTTGATCCATATTCCCATTTTGGAAATTTCTTCCTTAATGAGACACATTTAGGCCAATAACTTAATAGTGAGAATTACTGATTATGTTAATCTATACAGAGACTTAACATAGAAATAGGAGAGACTCAAGTTCCAGGGTCTTTGGAGACCTGGGTCTTTCTTGTCCTTTATCCACCTCTGAGAGATGTGAGGTCAGAGCACCCTTTTCTTTTTTTTTTTTTCTAAGTTCAGGCTCAGTAGGAGGCTAATGGGCTTAATCAACTGGCTGGTGGTAGACATGTCCTATCCAAACTTGTGGCCTCTGATATCTCATTCCCAAGTTACCTAGTTTAGCTAAAGGGAAAGTTTTTTGTTTGTTTGTTTGTTTGTTTTGTTTTGTTTTGTTTTTATAGCATTGAATGTGAAGTGGGAGCTTAATGGAACTTGTAGATGTGAAAATTTCATTCTTCCCTTCTGAAGGTCTTCATATATACTTTACATGGCTACTTCTTGGAAATATTATAGAGATTTTAAAGAATTAGTGCTCAAAGGGAAAACAGATTAATCCTATCATTTTACAGTTAAAGAAACTGAGGTCCAGAGAGCGTAACTAGCTCAAGATCACACAGGTAGTAAGTAGAAGATTCTCTGACTCTAAATCTAGTATGTATTCCATTATGGCTTGGCTGCCTGTGAATAAATATACAGATATGAATTATGTACTATGACTTTTGAAATGTTTTCCAACTGAGAATTATGTTGAATTGAATTGCATTAAACTGAGCTGAATTGAATTTCAGGCTTCTCCTCAGATATCTCAAGATCCTATTTTAGGGTTTGGTGCTATATCTTGTGGGGAGGAGGCAGTTGTGAGAGAGAAAAAGAGAGACAAAGAGACAGAGACAGAGAAACAGAGAAAAAGAGAGACAGAGACAGACACAAAGCCAAAGAATCTTTCTTTAAGGATCCTGAGCATTAGGAAAGCATTAACCAATCTTGAGCAAACTTTTTCTGTTTCTGGACAGTCTATGAAATAGTCATAGCAGCTTTAGCAACTTAAAACTAAAACTAGAAATTCTGTACTTTGAGAAAGTTTCTTCTTCAGATGAGTAAGATATAAGGATATTCACTGTAAAACAAAAAGTGGAAAGGCTTTTTGTTTTGTTATTTACTTAGTCCCATATTTTATTCACCTAAAACAGCATCTGTGGTGAAAATTGTGGATACATTCATACATTGTCTCTTCAGTGTACATGAAAGGTTTTTTTTTTTTTTTTTTGGTTGGCAGGAAGAGGTAGGGTGGAAAGTGCTAATTCTTTCTGTCCCTTACTCCCTGCATAAAATAGACCCATTTCATGGAAAAGGATAGATTAAGAAAGAAGAGGTAGGGAGATGGACAGAGACAGAATTAGAACTGAAGTGGGAAAGGGAAGGAGGAGAGACTGAGGCAAAGAAAAAAGTTATTCCTATTATTTTTACCAACACAGAAGATTCAAGATTTTGAGAAAAATAAATTGTCTCATGGAAAAATAGATGGCTTTATTAGTTCTACTTAATGCCAAACTAACCAACTAATCTATTGATCTAATAATAAACAACTTTTATAGAGTGCTTTAAATTTTGCAAAATAATTTATAATATTGTATCTCACTGCAGCCTCATAGTAACTGTGATGCAAATGCTAGACATGTTTTATTATCCCTATTTCAGATGAGGAACTGAAGTTCAAAAAATTGCTAAGTGGCCTGCCAATTTCACACAGCTAATAAGTGACTAAAGTAGCATTATTAGATCCAAGTTTTCCTAATTTCACATCCAGCACCCTACCTGTTATGCTATTCTACCTGTCTTGAGAAGGCAATACAGATTTCATACCAGGATCCTTGAGGATCAAGTATGAATTTCAATACTGCCATTTCTTCCTGTGTGACTGTTTAGACAAGTCACATAACTTCTGAGTCTTGATTTTCTCAATTTCCTCACTGGTAACATAAAAGATTTTGATTAAATGACTTCTGGGTTACTTCCAGCTCCAAACACTATGATTTTGTGAATCTTTGTCTTCCATTTAACTTATGATGCATTGAACAAGTATTAAAAATAATCAGACTCTCAGTCCTCCTGGCTTGTCTGGACTAGGTTGTTCTTATGAATTGAGTAAGGAGTTCCCAGCATACCCTGATAGCACTAGCCCTGTCTCTATGTGACTGAGAACTATTAAGTTTTGCAAATGATGAATCAGGAGGGCAATTGGATTTGTCTCCTGAGTATGATCCAGCAGTTGTATATTTAGATAAGCAATGGAAAGAATGAACTATATGGGGAGCCAATTAATGCAATTTCACAAGTAGCATCTCCCAAAAATTTACTTCTATTTTACCTAAACATCTAGATGACCTGGTAGATACACAAAAGGACCTAAAATCAGGAAGATCTGAATTCAAATCATGCATCTGCTGTGTGACTCTAGGCAAGTCATTTGACTTAATTGTGCCTCAGTGTCTTCTTATGTAAAATGGGGATCACAATAACATTAACTTCATAGAATTGTTGTAAAAATAAAATAAAATCATATTTGTTAAGTATTTGGTAGTCCTTAAGGCACTATTTAGATGCTATTTTTCCTTATTATTACCTTAATTCCTAATAGAATGATTTCTATTGAAAACATGCTGACTTTAATAATATACTATATATAAATAACACTAAGAAAAGGTAAGCTCAATATTCCCCAAAAAAGCCACTTCTTGGATCTTAGGAAGTCCGTGAATTTTTTTATGGCATTTAATAACAATTTCTTGGTGCAGAATATCAAATTGTGTGGAGGTGCCATAGAAAAAATAAGAACTCTTTCACAGTATCCCTTATCTCGATTCCAATGGGTCAATGTTCTTACTATTATTTTCATTAGGTTAGAAATGCATTCCATAAATTGTTCTTTTTGAGAAGATAGAGGTGCTACAATCAATAACCCTGAGACTTAAAACATGGTTCAAGACCCGGTTTCAGCATTTCCAGCCATTTGATCTTGGACAACACTGAACCTCAGTTTCTTCATCTTTGAAAGGACAAACATAGTCACATTCTCTACCTCAAAGAGTGCTATGAGAAAAGCACTTTATAAATTATAAAATCATATATAAGTGTCAGTGACCATTAATACATTTCTGCTACATAAGCCATAATATATAGACATGGGTGCCAGTGGCTTATAGGTTGGATAATGGTCAACTTGTCAGAAACTGGACTGCTGGTCTCAACTCCTGGAACAATCATTCTGAGCAAATTATCTCTCTAGATTAGCCATCCATGAAATAAGGAGCTGCATGATTTTGATTCCAGATCCCAAGGAAACAAGAAAAGGCAAAGAAGACACAAAGGAATTTAAAGTGATTGCTGGGGGATCTTTAAGTAATCACTTGATTCTTGCCTTGCTCTACAAAAAACATCCTCTGATTCTGGTAGGGACCTCCCAGATAACTATGGCTTGGCTCCATCTCTGTTCCTCTCTCCTTTTCTGTTGCTCCCCGAGTCCCGGTGCCATGTCAGTAGAGACATACACATTGATAATTACAGTATACAAAGCTTTAGGGGCATTTCACTTCTATTCACAACATTTACCGGTGTCAGTCGGAGCATAAATACAATTATGCTGGAGAGTTCTATTATCAAAGTCAATAAACTTGGCCTCAATAGAGATTCTAAAATTACTTAACTTTTCTTTAGGAAAATATTAAAACAGTATTATCACATCAATGAGAAGAAAAGACAGGAAGATAATAAAGTTATGTTAAACCTCCCTGTATTTACTCATGTGTGAAACAGTTATGTCTGGTCACATAATTGCAATGGTTCTGAGAAATATTTCATATTTTATAATGAACATTAAAAGAGTTTGTGGATCATTACTTTATATGAGTTCCAAAGTTATTACATAAAACCCAATAGGAATGGCTATAAATTATTTGATCTTCCAGTCTGGCCTTGGTAAACATAACATGAAGACTGAAACATCTCAGCAAGCAAGATTCATGGTAAGAGGTAACATTTCTCTCTGAATTTTAAGGGGGAACAGAATCCTGGGGCATTTGTAACGAACTCTTAACATTTTTGTTGCTGTTTCAAAGAAATTCCGTGGAGCCGCTAGTTTAAGCCATCACAGAAAAATAATGCTTCAGTTGGAACAAAAGAAAACTTGCTCTCACCCCTCTCATTCCCTTTTGTACCAACCTGCCATTCTTAGGGTGGCAGCCCGAACAGTTCCTGTCAAATTCTTGAACTTTAGAGCCTAGATTGGGTTGAAAATACCATACTTAGCTAGCTTATAATAACACTAGCAATTATTTTATTTTCAAAAGGATCCTGGAGAGCATCTTTTTGAAACAAAAAAAATCAGTATCCCAGCAAAAAATTATATACTTGACAGAACTCTGAGAGATTTTTGTCTGCAAAACACAGTTGTCAGGCAGGATTTTAATTAATAAACCATTATTTGTGTCACAGTTAAGAGTGAGACAAGATGGGTGTTGTGTTCCTTAGCTTTGCAAATCTTTATATGAGAGGACTGCAGTTTCTGTGGGAATCACACCTGAAATTGCCCCCTCTACTCCAACTTTATCTCTGGTATTTTCTAACAGCTTTGGGAAGCCATTAAGTCGAAGGGAAAATCATGTATATTGACAGAAAGGCTGCTCAGATTCTCTTGTTAGTCTATAAAGTCAACCTTATGAAAGATACTATCTGGAGAGGCTGCAAATTCAGTCACTGGACAGGTAACCCAGGGCAACCTTTGTAACTTAATTTCTAGAAACATAGAAAAATATTTTTTAAAAATCTGCACCACCCCCACCTCCATGTTTTTCCTCAGAGCCACCAACCTCTTTAGACAGGTTAGACATCTGTGGTAATATCTGTGATCAGTGTTCTTGGAATAATTAAAGAGACTACTTGCCATCTTATTTCCTGACTTGACACCTGGTCTGGGTACAGATTAGGTGAGCTCCACCCCTCAGAATGGGCTCCCCTTTTACAGGGGAAGAAGGAACTGTCAGCATTGCTTTCTTGACAAACAGATGTCTTGGGGAAGATGGGAAGTACAGCATTGGAAGCCAGATTCTGACTATATTTTGAATTATGTCTGCTTCAATCATTATGCAGTTATTCACATATATTTTAGACATCAATATTGTCTTGAAATATTTTCAAGCTCCTTGCTATTTATATGCTTTCGCTTGTGCTCAGCCGGCACACTCCAACATCTCAGCATCATTGGTTGCCTACAGATCATTTTAATAAGTATTTTGGGGGAGAAATTGCTATTTTCTCCTAAAATATTTCCCTCTGAATTAAGCAGACATGAACATTCTTGGGATGCCTACCAACCCCTGTAACCTGTGCAAATTGAAAACATACTAGTTTCTTCCATATTTTTCAAGAAGAAATAATGTTAGTGTTTTGCCTTTTTCTGCAGATAGCAAGTTTTACTGAGAGAAAGTGAGAGATGATAAAGGTGCCAACTTATGATATAAAAAAATCACTTGTTTATTTAGAGAAATGCTAATTCAGCTGAGATCTAGGCTTTTGATATCATATAAGCCTGTAAGTGGAAAAAAATACAACAACAACAAACCTATGGTAAAGTGTGAAAAAAACGAAATCATATTTTCAGGACTTAGCATAGCAACCAAGAGAGAACACCTACATTTTAAAGCACTCCTCTCTTTATCAGTGTTAGAATAAGTTTCAAGGAATCTTTTCAGACTCAGTGTTCAGTCACAGAGCTCAGCAAAATAATTTTTTAAAGAAGTAATTAAGTGAGGAGAGAGAGAGAGAGAGAGAGAGAGAGAGAGAGAGAGAGAGAGAGAGAGAGAGAGAGAGAAATGTTCCAAAGCTAACCTATTGATCATCCTATTTTTGTAAAGACGCCTTTGAAGTATTTTTGCAGTGCCCTCTAGGTGGTGCTAACACTGCATCGCTTTGGATTTTCAGCACAATGAAAACATTAATTTGCTATGAGATAATTTTTGACGTAAATGTAAAATGGTGCCCATTCGAACTCAGTAATGAAGCATGGTGCATTTCTACAGCTCCTAATTTGACTAGTTAAATGACTCCATTACGTGTCTAACAGACAGAAGCAAATAATTTCTGGTCAGTTGATGCTCACTTATCCGTATCATTTTACCCTGAAAATAAAGTCGCTAATCTACAATTTCTTTGTCTTAGTTTTTAAGATTATTAAAGCAAACATACTTAAATAATGCATATTAAACCCATACAAACTAACAATTAAGGCTCTGGAAGGCTTGGGTAAATCATATGTATATAATAGGGGAGGAGGAAAAAAATTAAATGGCCCCTCATAAATTAAATGAACACTTGCCCCTGTTATTAAGACTGGGGTGGGGAAATAGGATGAGCCTCAGGTTTCAAAAAAGCAACTCTCTCTTTCATGCCCATTGTCTTGTGGAGGCCAGGAAGAGGTTGCTGGCAAATCTGCCTTTCTGTTTCACTCTCCCAACCAATACAACTTTGAAAATGTTTGGAAAAAATTCAGCATGGTGCCTGTCAATGAAGTAAAAATGCTGCTTTAATAAATATCAAGTGATGAATAATTTTGCCCTAAGGGGAAAAAATGGTTAATATTGAATCTTAATGTTCCTCATCTAAATGCTTTTTTCTTCCTGCTAAAAACAAGTTTAGAATTAAAGCATATCATTTTACACATATTGCATGCATATTAGCAAGACACAGCTGTGTATGTCCCCCTCTTAAGAGCCATATGATTAAGTTATGGGATATCATATAATCCAAACTCCCTTTCTATTGGTCACCTTTCACAGACAAAAGCTTTTTAGTTTTAAGTCTATTAAATGACAGAATGTCCAATTCTATAAATGTGTGAGTAATTATTATGAAACACCTGTGACTCTTATTTTAGTCCATACAACTCAATCTATAAATTGCCATTAAAACCATGCTCCATGGCTAGCCCTCGCTGACAACAAGAAAAACAGAAAAGCACTCAAGAGTTTGGAGCTGAGTGGCAGCTTTCAGTTAAGCACTTCGTAAGGTCAAGGGTCCTAGGGCCCTGTGACCCCCTGGAATTCTATGTCCTACTCTAGCCACCCTGGAACAGTGAGTTAAAGGAGCAGAGGGAGGGAGAGGCAGTGCCGTCTTTCTGACTAGAGTTATGGACTGCAGGGGACATCAATATTCCAGATAACTATGTGGCTTATAACAGAGCCTCCAAGGTTTAGAGTATGATCTATTGTAATACAGCCACCATTTTGAAACTATAGCATTTTTTTCCCCACATTGTTGTTTCTGTTCTTAGTGCCTGAATCAAACAGTTAAAGCCAAGTCCACATGTGCAAATAGGTTTGAAAAGACATCAACATTATAATGCAGTCAAACTACCTGTTAGAAAGCAGTCACTAAACTTCTTTTATCCAAATAAACTATTATTGTACTGACATGTAGACATAACCTTTATGCAGTTTCCCCCTACAACACAATCAGCTTTGTAGCCTTTCAGAAATCATCGTTTTCATTTGGGATACACTTAGTGCTGAACACACACGGTGTCTAGTGTATTGTAGGTACATAAAACATTTTCTTTCATGCATCTCATCATATCATTTCACCCTGCCTTCTCTGCCCCCTACACCTCTGGTTTCTATAGATTTAGGGACATTTAAGATAAAGGTAGAATTTGACTGTTCTATTGAATTTGGAATGCACAAATAAAGAATTCAGTTCCACTATGTGGTGTTTGAGTTGAATGTTTGATGGCAAATGAAATGAGGTTAGATACGAAGGAAAGGTGAATTTAAGTAGATTTTCCCTTAGGGGAGAGAGATAAACTGTGGGTGCAAAACCTCTTCATGCAATTCCTGGACAGGATGCAATAGGCGTGTGACTGAAGACTAGTATGTGGATGATTTCCATGTGGGCAGACTTTTTAGCTTGGGTTCTGAAAATAGATCCTCAAGATAAAGGAGATTCAGGATAATGTGCAAAGTAATGCCAGAGGTCCAAAAGAAAAAGAGATAGCCCCCTTAAAGTATCCCATCCAGGGAAAGCTTAGAGACAACACCCATGATTGCATGGAAAGTGAACCTCCACACTTAAACTGATTTCAGATGAAAGATCTCCAAAATCACATGTGGAAAACTTTATAACTCCACAAGAAAAATATCTTTCACAGGAGTAAATGCCAAGTTCCTCTTGTATGCAGCTTCACTAAGGCTCCTCTAGCATATGATGTACCCCCTTTGCAATAGCTGATGGCATCAGAAACAGCTTAATTATTGGAAGGGTCAGCACTCCCTGCCCTGAAATCAGAATCCAGGGTATCAATTCTTTGAAGAGAAAAGACTGCCTCTTGAATCCAGGCCTTCGCTAGTTGGTGTTGGAGCTGGTTCTCAAAATGATTCCCCTTAAAATGTAAAGAGACAGAGAGAATGATTTATTGAGATAAGAGGTGGCTACTTCTAGAGAAAATGAAAAATAAATTAATTATTTGCCTCTGTGTCCATAAACGGGAGATGAGAGCAGATGCCAGCAGCAGAGAAGCATTTCCCAGAGAGGGGAAAACATTTCTGAAGGAAATCAGAATCATAGCAGAACAGGTGAGAAAGAAATTAGAGTGTCTGAAGACTGATAACTCCAGGACCAGATGGGAACCATCTTAGAATTTTTTTTTTTAAAGAGGAGGCAGGGAGACAGGGGAACGATTAGCAAATGCCTTTAAAAAATGTCTTGGGAAACAGGAGAAGTACCAATGGACGAGAGGCCTAATGTAACACCTATATTTAATAACGGCTCTAGGGGAGATCAAGGAAATTAAACACCAGTAAGCTTGACTTCAGCAGTGGGGAAGATATTGGAAACACTAATCAGGGACAAAATAGGGAAAGTTATGATTTAATTAAAGATATTCAGCATGGATTCACAAAAGGGAGATCATACGTAACAAAACTAATAGAATATTTTGAAAAAAGTAACAAAAAGGAATTGAAGAGGGAAGCCAGGGGTATAATTTACTTGGACTTTAAGAAAGCTTTTGATGTGCTGCCTCACAAAAGACTAATCTACAGTGATGGGAAGTTTGGTTTGTGTATGGTGGGGGTGAGGGGAAGGGGATGAGGGGCAGAAGATGAATGAAGAATTGTCTTGGCTGTGGAAGGCAAAGGGTATTTGTGCGCATTAACACAAAAAGATTAGGATAGAGGGAGGGAACTGCTGGAATTTCCCAAGATCTGATTTTAAAAATTAATTCTTTTTTCTTTTCTTTAAAAAAAACCCAAAACTTAGTGCATCAGTAACCTTGAAGAAGAAACGTGATGAAATTTTCTCCAAGGCATAAAATCTATTGATATAGAAAGAAGCCTGCTAAAAGAAGGGGGATAGAATTTGGAAAGGTTTCAGTGAAATATGGTGAGTGTTTATGAAATATGAAAAACTGTGACAAAAGTGTGTGTTGGGGAGGGGGACAGAGAATAGTTCCAAATTATCCTAAATCTTATTCTAGAAGTAGTGTGTGGGGGAGAACAAGAGGCATAAAAGCAATTTTACTTATTGCAAAAATACCCAAGGCAGTGGACCTTACTAGCACACTCTTACACACTCACACTCACCCATTCACACATAGCTCTGGATGTCTAAATGGGTCAGTGAATGAAAACTTATATTTTAGTTTCAAAGGAAAAGAGTGAGAAACAACACTAGTTTAAAAAAAAAAAAAAGGTTTATCTTACTCACCTCCCTGTAAGAATAGACACCATTAGGATAAAGAGACATGATCTTCCTAAACCATGAGACTGACCATGTCACCTCTGAAACCTTGCTCAAATTCCTATAATGCTTTCTTAGGACTCATAGAATTCTTGTCTTACAGGCAGCTAGATGATACAATGGATAAACAGGGGACTTGGAGTTAGGAAGAGCTGAGTTCAAATCTAGCCTCAGACACTTAACAGCTGGGAATCTGTAAAATGGACATTATAATAGCCCTATTTGGCTCATAATAGATATTATATAAATATTCCTTTCCTCCTTATTATTTAAGTCTTAGGTGATAAACTTATAGACTGAGCCATAAACCTCCCTAGCAGGGCCAGTCTTAGATTAAAATGTAATTGGAAAATATTTAACAAAATAAATAAATTCCCAATAAGAAAAAAAATGTTAATTTGTGATTTTCCAAATCAACATGCAGACCATAGGGATTCATTTCTATTTGAATTTGATGCCATTGATTTAAACTCTCCCGAGTCTAACTCCAGATTACCAGTCAAAATTTATTTCACATTTCTCCCCTTCACATAAACTATACTCTAGCCAAACCAAACTGTTTGCTATGATTTCAGTTTAGTATTATTTCTGCCTATGTATTTTTTGCACAAGTTAACCCTCATACTTGGAATATCCTACTTCTTATCTCTGATCAAAGGAGGTATTACCTCTTATAAGAAGCCTCCTCTGCTCCCCCTTCTGAGAGTGTTCTGTCTCTGCTCAAATTATCACATAATCTTGACTGTTACTGTGGCATATCTCCTCATTAGAATATAAGATCTTTGAGAGCAGCAATTTGGTTTCATTTTGCCTTTGTATCTTGGTGTTTATTAAATGCTTGTTGTGTTGGATTCCATTGTGTTCAGGATTCGGATGATATTAGAATCAGAATATATAATCATTGGATTACTTAGTGACCCAAAAGGATGGAGGCACAAAGTGGCCATCTTTTGGAACTCAAAGCTAAGTCAGGTTTGAATTATTTCTTTGAAATGTTAAAGTAGATGCAATTTGCTTAGTAAGACTAAATCCAGCACAGCTCTCCAAGCATAAGTCAGAGCCAGCAACAAGTGAACATGAAATGGGACTAGATTTATAAAGATAATCCATAGACAGAGAGTGTGTGACAAATACATGGAAGCTAAAATACTCATAATGACCAGAAATGTGGAAATAGAGAAAGTGAAAGATTTCTGAATCTAGTAAATGCTCTTAATGTGTGAATTTTACATATCTTAAGCAGTTGGTACTATAAATCTACGTGTGTATCATTTGATGTTTTATATTACAGTTGAAGCCAACCGAACCTAGATATAAAGTCTTATGGAATGCTCTGGGTCTTAAAAAGGATCTAGGTTGGATTTAGCCATTAATGGATAACTATATTCACAATGCTTTACCCTTCCCAATTCTAAAAAGAAAAGAATCAGATGAAATTTCCTTTGGCATGTTTTACATAGAGTTATAAACCTACAAAATATAATTCTTTTATCTTCTATACAGATTATCCCCAGATTTTTTTTTTATTCAAGATATGATTTGTCCCATTTATTTTTTAGAAGATAATTTAAAATCCAGATCTATGATTCTAGGGGAATGAAAACATATGTAACTAGAGAAGAATATGTAAGACATTTCTTTTTCCGCACATCAAAATGGCTGAACCAATTCTTCTGAAATCTGTTTTTTTTCTACATTCGTCTTTTTCTTCCTTCTTTCCTTTCTTTCTTGTTTCCTTCCCTCTTTCTCTCCTTTTCTTCTTTCTTTTTGTTCCTTTTCTCCTCTTTTCTCTGTTTATTTGATGAAGACTCTTTTTAAAAGACAGTACAATAAATATCCCTTTTTATATATAACTAAATTCAGGAAATACCCAACAGCAGAACCTAGGGGACAGAGGGCCTAAAGATCTGGATACTGGTTCATACTACTTGAGGCACCCTACAAGGAAAATTCATTTAGTACTCCCAGGCAACTTTTTAATATTTTAAATTATTAAGTTGCTGACTTTTTTGTCTCCCAGGAACTCAGTTTACTCATCTGTAAAATGAGTGGTTGTCCTAGATGGCCTCTGAAATCCCATCAGTTCTAAATGTATGATATGTACTTTGAGAGTCATCCTGGCGCTAATGAGATCACAGGTCAGAATCAAAAAAGTTAAAATGAAGATGATGGCTATGATATAAAGATGAAGGCAAAAAAGAAGGAAAAATAAAGGAAAACAGAAAACAAACAAACCAACCAACCACATGTCTAACAAGTACAGATCACTATCTAAAGAAAGCCAAGTGGGAATCAAATAAAAAATAGAATGAAAGAGACTAGGACTGAGATTTGTTTATAGCACTTAAACAGCATAAGAAGAGAATATCTCAACTTCTTAGTGGTACAGTCTTGTTCTGAACTATCCTCTTTTAGATGTTCTCATGGGGAGTAGATTAAGTAGCAAAATTCTAAGGAAATGAAAAACATATAATATTTGCAATGTTCTATCTAACATTTCTTAAAGCGATTTCCACCACTACACTGCTCATTTTTATACTGATAATTTTCAATGGAAAAAAAAAGTCAGAAAAAAAGTGCTGGGCTTTTTCATGAAAATCCTCCTCCCTGAATCCCCAGAATTTTCAAACAAATAAACTTTGGTAAGTTCTAGTATTATTGAAACAAATTTTTCTACTTATAGACGAATCTAGATATTAAAAACAGGGGGCAATTTTGTTTGAAAATAACTGATTCTGGGGCAGGTGGGTGGCACAATGTATAGAGCACCAGCTCTGGAGACTAGAGGATTTGAACCACAGATACTTAACACTTACTTTACTAGCTGTATGACCCTAGGCAAGTCACTTAATCCCAATTGTCTTGGGGAAAAAAAAGAAAGAAAGAAAATAACTAATCCTAAAAATATAGACTTTTTGAATGAAGACAGGTTAAAATACCTGTCTAAATTTTCTCCTGAAAATCATTCATTGAGAATCATGTCAGTAAGATAAAATTACTATGTGTAAAATTAAGATAATAATGAAATATTGATATTTCATATAAATGAAATATTATAGCAACATTATGAAAGTTAGGAAAACCTCAATTGTTAAATAATTAGGGAAATATGTTGGAAAATTTTAAACAACCCCTATAGCCAATGACACTCATATGGCTTTTTAATTGAATCCAAAATAAAACGATTTAGTCTAAGAGATTTTGTTTTTGCTTTGTCTTTATTCTTTCCATTGAATTTAGAAATATGGAAAAGCCACTAAAAAGTACAATTTTTTTTTTTTGCAAAATGCAATGTTAAGGTAAGAAGAGTTTTCCATTTGAAAAGCTGGTATCAAAGACCCAAGTTTGGTGAAAAACTCAGATTTGTAAGCCCAGGAGAAGAGAAGAGCAGCCCTTAACATTGAATTCCCGAGGATCAAGGTAATCACTGAGCTATCCCAGTGCAAATATTTTATTAATTTATGCAAAGCTGGTTTTACTTATACAATCAAATCAGTTTCCGTAAATACCTTAAACATGGTTTTGATTTAAGATGTGAATTTCCCGCATTTTTTTTTTAAGGCTCAATTGGCTAAGACTGCTTAGTACTGACATTAAAGTAGGGGAGTGGGTGGGGAGGAGTTGAATTTTTGTGTTCAAGTTATATGTCCATGGGTATCAACTGGACACCTGAAATATATGCAGCAAACAATTTCCTGTCCAACTTCCTTCTCACTGTTGCCAATGATAAAGATATCATTTCTAACTGCTATTTTACCAACTACATAATGACTTAAAAAAAAAAAAAAAAAGACGTTTCTCTATTCAAGTTCTCCACACAGATGGGTGAATTAATCCCTCAGACATATTTCTAGACCCCTTTCAGCGCAAAGCATTGAAGTTTCCTTCAATGAGACCAAAAAACTGTCCATTCTAGAGTATGACCAACTAGGAACCTAGAATCCAGTCCCCTTTCCTCTCCATATAAAGTAAAACTAGGCTTTACAATAGTTTGAAAAGAGAGAGGACAGAGCATTTCATGCTAGAGGAAGGACAAATATGAGGATCAATAGTCAAAAACAAGAGTTTACTGTGTGAAAGATGAACTATGTACAGGTAATACTTTGGTATGTCCTGATAAAGTTTCCTATTACTGAAAATTTTAAGACTAAATTTTGATAAGCTAAATTCTAGGCATACACTGGTGAATGTTTCTAAAACAAAAACCCTAGTTGTAAGGCAAAGGATTGTTTTATAAAATTACTCTTATTCCTATAAATTTGCATTTGAGGGGAGAGGAAAGAGCAAGATTTGATATTGCTGGGATAAATATAAGTTGTTTATCAATATCATCAATGATCAATTCTGATGAACGTGACTCTTTCCAACAATGAGATGATTGATGCCAGTTCCAATGATCTTGTGATGAAGAGAGCCATCTACACCCAGAGAGAGGACTGTGGGAACTGAATGTGGATCACAACTTAGCATTCTTGAATTAAAATGATGGCCACAGAAATTCAACAATATTCTTTCATTTTTCCATCCCCTAGAGAAGAGGCCACAGGCAAACTTTTGATACAGTCCTCCTTTGCCAAGAAAGTTGTTGTTGTTTGTCCTTCATTTTCAAAGAAGACCAATGACATCATCCCAAGAAGTCCCCACAGTCTCTATTTTTCCATTAAAATCTTTACACAGGCTTCTACACAAGGCTAATATCTGCCCAATTTCTCTGTAATTTGGCAGCAGGGACCAACTCATAGAAAGGGAAAAGTCAAGCCTTTGAAAACAAATATTTCCTCTCCTTGATGTGCCATTTACTGCCTCTGTGACCATCCCACCTCCCCCAACAAGAATTACCCTCCCATTCCACCATGTATAGTCAGTCCTATCTTCATTTCCATTTCACAGTATATCTGGTTGCCTTCAAGCAAAACTGTATAGCCTTTCCCAGTCCCCTGGTTGTAATTTTCCTTTTTCTCCCTTACAATTGTACTTTGAATTTACTTATCTATGTACATGTTATATCCTTCAAGTAAATTGTATGCTCCTTGAGGGCTGACACAAATTTGTTTTTGTCTGTGTTTCTCCATTTGCTTGGCACAGTGCTTTGTACCTGTTATACACATATTCTAGGCTCTCACAAGAAAGATAAAGTGATTTTCACTTGGGTTGCAAAATTACATAATATTTTGTGTTACTTATGAAATATGGTATGTTACTATGTCTCTGGAATTCAGGGAACTTGTCAATCATTTACTTGGACTCAGGCAGGTTGCAGTTATTTGTGGTATTTGTCCTATTTCCCCCACTAGACTATGAACCCTCTGAGGGCAGGAACTGTTTATTTTACTTTGAGTATTCCCCCGAGTGCTAACCACAAGCCTGAGGATATAGAAACTACTTAACTGAATTAAATGTTATTTAATATGTTTCTGTGAATTTTTCAAATGTGATTATTTTCTCTTTTTTTTTTTTTTTTTTTTTTTAACTACAAGGTTCTGAAGGGAAGGGGATCTTCCCCCCTTCCTCCAAGTCCCAATAACACCAAATCTAGCTGCTATTTGAATTTAAGCTTGATTCAATGGAATGATGAGGTAGCCGGGTACATTGGAAGAAATAATGGGCTTTGAGGCAGATGAGAAGTTAAAATCTAACCTCTTACATTTATGACATGTGTGACATGTGTGAAGAAAGCACTTAATCTTCCTGGTCCTTATTTTTTTCATCTGCAAAGTGAAGAGGTTAGCTTAGATAGCCTCTGTGTTCCCTTTCAAGTCTAGAACTATGATCCAGACCTATGAAACCTATGAGAAAGAGGGTTTAGGCAGAAGGGGTTAATGATAACAATTACTACTGATAACAAGATTTCTTGAGCCTACAAGGGTATCGGCCCCATGTTAAATGAATGCCCCTGCTGCACTGCCTCTATAGAAGTCTGGAGTAAAGAGTTAGTTACTCTTTCTATGAAACCACATTTCCTATCCTCTATCTTATGATTATGGTTCTGGAAGGGGGAAAATATGCAGCCACAAAGCAACCAAATATAAATGAAAGCTGATTGAAAACTGCAAGAGCTGCCTTTGGTAGGAAGAAGAATGAAGATGTCTTCTCCACCACAGTTATGCAATATTGCCTGGGGCTTCTGCAGCCAAAATCCATTTCCATGAGCTAGGGAAGAAGCTGGATTGAAGAAAGAGGAAAGGCACCTTTCACAAAAAGCTAAGACAATGCTTGCTAATAAATTCATAAAAAAACTTAGACTTAACAATGCCTTTAGCTGAATGCTACTAGACCAAAGCTGCTACTGCTTCTTGTTGTTATTTTTCTTCTTCTTCCCCTTCCTCTTTCCTCCTCCTCCTCCCCCTTTTCCTCCTCCTCCTGCTTTTCTTTCTTCTTCTCTTCTTCCTCTTCCTTCTTCATCATAGGTCCCTTTGATAGTCAGTCTGGTGAAGCCTATGGATGTCTTCTCAAAATCATATTTTTAAATGCATAAAATAAAATATACAGAATTACCAAGGAAACCTATTAGGTTGAAATACAGTCTATAATAAGAAACTGAGATCTAACATTGGGTCTAATAACTAAGGTAATTTCAAAGTAATGATGAGTGAAAATGAAATTTTGAGATTTTTGCCATAACTGTAATATGAAATGATAGTGTTTGTGATTTCTATATGTGACAAAATCATGAGTATTGCTAATGTCACTGGGTTTTGTTGTCTAAATTCATAGTCAAAGGAAATGCTCAATTTGAGTTAGAGATTAGAGAAAATAAGATTCATTTTTTTTCTCCATACAAATTCATTAACACCTTCAAATTTCTCAATAGATCTCTTGGTGGTCTCTGGTAGATTTTAGGCTAAAAAAACCCCAATCTAGATATCTTGTGGACAGATCATATTTGCACTTAAATTCTCACAGAAATGAGGTCTTCCCTACAAGGTCTAGGATGTAAGGAAGGAATTGTCTCAATCCCTCTCTATCTCTCCCCCTATTCCTTTACATCCATCTTAATCAGAGATAAAAAGAGAAGCAGAATCAAATCAGAAACCAGAGAATATATCACAGCAGATGCATAAATAAGATTTAAGAACTAGAGAACAGCCATGGATCAGGCACTGGTATCAGCAGACTAGGCAGATGGGAGGCAGTGACCCAACTGAGTTCTGCCTGCTAATGAAGCCTGTCCAAGTCAATGCCCAAAGTTCAGGGTCAGGGTCAAAGAACTATGGTCAGAACAGGAATATGGTTCAGTTGCAAAATCTCAAAACAAGCTGGTGAGCCAGGAAGAAATACTATAAATCCACAAATAAAAAGGCAAAGGATAAGTCCATGATCTAAAAATAGTGCCTTCCTCTCTAGTACTTTCTGGCTACTCTGGGTTTATCTTTTATATATTGATTTTGGTACATGCTCTTTCCCCATTAGAACGTAAGCCTCATGAGGACAAGGATTGTTTTTGCTTTTTTCTTTGTATCCCTAATACTTAATATCTGACCCAGAGTAACCATTTAATAAATGTTTCTGGATTAATTAAATAAAAGTAAGATTTTCTAGTCATGCATCCGGATTCCAGTGTCAGAACTGATCAGGAGTGGAAAAAATTTGGGGTCTCACACAGACTGATTTTTGAGTTTACTAGAAGGAGGAAAGTGATCATTCAATTTATGTCTACATACCTGGCTAAAAACTAGGATAAGGGAGTACAGTATGAGGGGGAAAACACCAAGATTTTTTGCTTATCATTGTCAAGGCCATCATTATATTTGAGAAATTGGCTTAATTTTTACCTTGTGATATAAAGATCTTATCTAAGTGAGAAGTGAAAACTGAGAGGTGACTTTAATGAATACCTCCAAATGATGAAAGGTTTATTACTTGGGTAAGGAGATAAGCTGTCCTCTCACTAAGGACAGAACAAGAAGGAAGGGGTTTAAGCTCCAAGAAGAGGGATTTATATTAAGACATTAAAAGAAACTTCTTTGTCATAAAGTTTGCCATGATGTTCTCCAGTAGCTTATTGAAGGAGATGATAACTAGTTCCAAGGAAGAGAATATCAAGAGTTATGAATGTCAGGGCTGAAAGACCTTTGAGATCACAAGACTAGAGATTTAGAGCTAGAAAGAACCTGGCATTATCTAGTCTACCCCCTTCTTTTTACAAATGGGGAACTGAAGGCCAGAGAAGTAAGAGCAATGTTTCAGAGCCACACTGTGAATTGGAGACTAAAACCAAAGTCTCAAATCGCAAGTCCAAATTCTACAGTATTTGGATCTAATGGGTCTATTATAGTGAATATTTTACATTTAAACAATGCCTATTTTTTTTTCTTTTCTATTTCCCTTGTGATATAGATATTATTTTCTCCATTACACTGGTAAAGAAACTGAGGTTCATAAGACTGAATGACTTGCTAAGAGAACTACAGCAAAAGCAGTTGTCCTGATTTCTAGATTTTTCTCTCCTAGTTTCTGTTATAGTTCTCTCATCATCTTGTCCATTTTTCTCAGCTCTAAAAGTCCAGAGTCTAAGTTCTTCTTAGACAGCTAGGTAGTGCAGTAGACAAAGCATCTCTCCTGGAATCAGGAAGGCTCATCATACTGAGTTCAAATCTGGCCTCAGAAATTTACTCAGCGTGGGCAAGTCACTCAACCCTGTTTTCTTAACCTGTAAAATGAGCTGGAGAAGGAAATGGCAAAATAGTTGGACATGACTGAAATGACTGAACAACAACAAAAGAATATTTCTGTTATCCTTTCTAGTTCTAACATCCTAATAAGACAGAGGATCATAGATTTAGAGTCAAAAAGGAACCTTAAAAGAGAACTTTGGGACCTTAGGTCATCTAGTCCTACTTCCTCATGTTATAGTTAAGAACATGAGATTTGGAAAGGGAAAATGGTTTATTCAAAGATACTCAGCTAGTTATTGACAAAGTTAGAATTAGAATTCAAGGCTTCCAGACCCTGAGATTGGTATTTTGCTGCTTAAATGGGCTAATTAAAGATCACTTGGAAACATTATCATTGAATCATATATTTAGAATGGGAAATAATCTTAGAGGCCAAGGCCAACATTAGAGACTATTTCACATAAAAGGTGAGGAAATTGAGGTCCATAAATGTTGTAACTTGCAGAAAGTCACATGGGTAGTATGTAAGTGAACTAAAATTTGAACCCAATCACCTGGTTCTAAATTCACAGGTCATTTTTTTTTTTTACCCCACACTTTCTAAGCGATATCTTGTGGTCGACTCTGACCCTATACAAATAGTCATTCTGCCTAGCCTGCTATTCTGATATTTTTGGGTAGTTCCCTGTACAGGTCCAAGCTGAACCCACCCACTCTGCAAGCAACATGAAAGGATGCTAGGAACCCAGCAGGCACAAGGAGAGGCAGGCTCTCTCTATGGTGTCCTGCTGTTTTTAGGAACACTGTCCAAGTGACAGCGTATGGATGCGTGTATATATCTGCTGTCTTTGTAATGAAATGGTGATTCAAGGCAGTCCTGAAGCTCCTCTTTACACATCCACAAACTTATGCCATCCACAAGGAGGGCAGCTGCTCCACCAATCTGCCCTGTTTTTTCAAATGAATTCTCTCTCTCTCATTCTCTCTCTCTCTCTCTCTCTCTCTCTCTCTCTCTCTCTCCCCACTGTTCTTCTCTGTGACTGTGTGCGTATTTCTCTTTTCTTATCTCCCTCTGTCTCTGTCTCTCTATCTATCTGTTTCTGTCTGTCTCTCTGTCTCTGTCTCTCTTTCTCTGTCTCTGTCTGTCTCTCTGTCTCTGTCTCTCTCTCTGTCTCTCTCCTTAAACACACCAAGGACACTCTTGATAATCCTCCAGAATTCTAAAAACCACTAGGGTACTTTCTGGCTTTGGTAGCCCTCCCCCCGCTTCTACCCTGCCTCCCTTCAGGCCAGACAGCATCCCAGGAGAAAAGGAATCAGAGCCGAAATTAACTGCAACCCCCAAGAAAGAGGATTTCTGGTTCAGGCATAAAGCCATCTTGGAGCACATTTGTAACCATGCCCAGTTCCTTTGGTCTTGAACTGAATACTCTCCCTTCCTTTGTTCCCCCTCCCTCCTCATTTAAAAACAAATAAATGACTTTTTGACTGTGGTGCAAAGAATCCACCTTATTCTAGAGATACCTGTTCACCACAGTGGACGTTATGTGCCAATGCTGAGCTATCTCCAATACATGCCATATGCCCGTTTCTTTACTTAGATTTTTTTTTTTTTTTTTTTGAAAAGGGAATCCTTTAGAGAATCTGATGTCCCAGCATACTTGGCAAGTCAGACAATGACACCAACACAATATGCGCAGGGATGATGGGTAGCTAGACAAATACATACACAACCCCCCTCCTTCCTACACTAATGCATAGTTTCCCATAGTTCTGACCTTACTCATCAGCTACTTTATCTATGTACAGTAACTAAATTAAAATAAACTCAGTGCTAAAGAAACACAGCTGATTAAGACAGAATCAGGTCACACTTCTGATTGAATCATGCAACCAACTTTCTTACCAGGAATTTGGCCATGGAGACACACACACACACACCCCACACTTCTGGTTGTATTATCTGAGTCACATACATAACCCAAGCATCTTTCACTGGGAAATACATGGACATACAAAGATGTCAGGAACCCATTTTCCTCTAGCATGAACCAGAAGAAATCAATGCTATTTTGTCATCTCAAGGCATTCTATAAACCCAATAGGAAATAGAAAATTTGCTTGGCCACTCCTGGGCATTCTCAAGAGCTCAAGGAAGTCTTCAGAGAAAGTCCCAATAACTGTGCCTTTCTTGTTCTTCATGGGGTTGGCTACCTTGGTGAGCACCGGAGTGTGAGGTATTGTAGCATCCCAGCCAACCAAGGTAAGGTAAGGCTCTCAGACCAGCTAAGAGAGATGCTGCCACAGGAAATGGTTCCAAGTTTTCGTCTAGAGCGTGAGGAAGTATAAGGCTTCACAAGAGCCGCCCAAGCTCATCAGTTTTTCCACTGACTAGTATCTTAAGCTTGTCAAGTGCTTAGCAAGAGCTTTCCAAGGCAAGTTTGTAGCAAGCATATGGTAAACTCGTCCAGTCCATATGACTGGTTGAGCATCGACCACCACTGTTGATACAATATATCACTTCTTCTTCAATATTATGACAGCATTTGTCAATGAAAATTAAATTACTGTCAAACTTATCCTGCTAACTTACGGCACAACAATCAGAGGAAGCCAGCTCAGTGACTTAAGCCAATAAGACCTCTTCTAAATGCTCAACCAATTTACACGCTAGAGAGAAAGACCTTGCTATCTTATTTGTGACTTCAGTGCCAATGTGGATGAAGAGCCAAATTTGGCCAAGGAGAGAATAGGAGATACTTAGTATACTCTAGACCATTGGTCTATACTAAGGTACGTGTGTATTTGTGTTTGTGTGTGAGGATAGGTGTGAGTCAGTCAATATTTTATATAGGAAATAGCACCAAATGTTACATCCATGTGCTAGTTAAATAAAAATTTAAAATCACATCTTTAGAATCAAAAGACCATTCTGTTGTGTGTTTAAAATCTAATATTGATGTACTGAAGCAATCACATGGAACATATTCAAAAGAGAGATTAAGGCTGAAACGAATATTGGTTTCTTCCATACCTTTGAAAAATCTCTGCCTTTCATACCAGTGCCCAAGACTTACAGCACTAAGTCATTTATATTTTCCCAATAAAGGATTGCATTAACTATGCATATCTTTGGGTTTCAAAAAAAAGTCTGAATTTGGAATCTCATATTTCTCTTTTTGAGCATTGCACTGGGAAGAGGCTTGGAGAAAGAAGACTGGCTGAGAGATTTACAGGCAGGTACATTGTGGGCAACACAAAGCTTATTTGCATCTAGTAATCATGGTAATAGTAACCATTTCTCATTTTATGCACACCCTTCCTCTTACCTTCCTCCCTTCAACCCCTCCCACCCCTAAAACCATGAATTCAATCTCCTCTACCATCTAAAGAAAATACCTCTGAATGGAGGCTGACTGATAGGATCAGTTTGGAATTTTTGCTTCTTTGTTATTTTTCCTCTGCACCTTTCATGAACAAATTTTCTCATTAATTTGAGCAGCCAGTGACTTCAGCAACATCAAACTGATTTTGACTGTTAGCATTGGCAAAGCTTATTGGAAGGAGTGATGATACTTTCTTTTTTTTTATCAGACCAAATTTTCCTGCCTTTCCGGCATGATTTCTTGATACAATAATATTCTAGAGTAATGGTCAAAAGAGAAATTGTGGATGCCATTCCCACTTCGCATTAGATATTTTCTTATTTGTGGCCTGATATAATCAGAAAGATGGACGTGAAAAAGTCCCCAGTAAACCCAATTCCCATGACTTTGTGTGTAAGCACAACTACAGAGTAGGGGCATACTTTGACAGCTGAGAAGGTGGAGGAACTCACTGGCCTTTTGAACCTGTGTGCACAGCTGGGAACCATCTAGGTTGGAATGAGGCAAAGAGACATTTGTGGGCTCTAATTTCTATATGAACAGGAGGACTTATCTAACTTAGTCCTAGTCCCTAAGATTTGTTTGGGGAAACCCAGTTCACTTTAGTCATGGATTAACTGTAGGTCTGAATGCTAGGTTCATCTCTCATTTTCAGCATGACCATTTAGGGAAACTAGGGAGAATGTCATCAGAAAGGAAGAGAAATGAATTTTGAAAGAAAATGTTGCTTTTGTTCTTTGAGTTTTCTCCCAGATGTGCATGAGCTATAGATCAGAGGAAATTCTTAAATGAAGAAGGGAGATGAGCTTTTAAAGAAAGATGGGGTGGGTCAGGGAGGAAGAAAGAAACAAAGATGCCAATCCAAGGAATGTTTCCCAGATCTTTTTTACCACACCCATCAAAAAGTGTAAGAGCTGATGAAAATTAGGTGGATTGAACAGCTACAGCCCATTCATGTCTTTCTACTAAATTGGAAGGGATTGTCTCTTTATTAGATAAAGGTGTTAAACAAAAATTCCCAGACTGGATGATGTAGTGTATGGGGCCCTGGCACTAAAATCGGGAGACCTGGTTCAAATCCCAGCCCCATCACTAAATTAGTGTATAGCCATGTGCATATAATCTGTCCTCAGTTTCCTCATTTGTAAAATGGGTAGTAATAATACTTGCTTTACTTATCTCATGTAGTATTTTAAAATAATAATAAACATATGACATGGAAAATTTATGAGTTTGTCTCTTCTGTGTGAAGGACAAAATATTTGAGATTAATCTTACTCAACTGGAGAAAGAGATCACCAAACAATAATATCCTTCTCAGTCTTTACCAATTCCTGAACACTTATAATTTGCAGAGGCTCATTTTGTGAAAGTAACAGGATTAAGAACATACTAACACTTGGATAATGCTTACTCTGTTATTTTTTCATCCTTCTAACAACCCTATTATTATTATTATTCCCATTTTACAGATGAGGAAATTGAGGCAGAGAGGATATTATTTCATCTTCATAACAGCCCTACTTTATTATGATCCCCACTTTGTAAATTAGGAAACTGAGGCAGAGAGGTTATTATTTTATCCTAATACCAACACAATTATTATGATGATCCCCATTTTACAGATGAGGAAAATGAAGCAGAGAGGTTATTATTTCATCCTCATAGCAACCCTATTATTAATTGTTATTGCCATTTTGCAGATGAGGAAACTGAGGCAGGGAAATTAAGTGACTTGTCCAAGGTCACACAGCTATTACGTGCCTAAGAACAAATTTGAACTCAGATTTTCCTTGGCTACAAGCCTACTGCTCTATCCACTGCACCACCTAGCAAAGTGAGAACATATTAGTACTATGAAGGACTTTAATTATAGTCTATCTGTTCATAAGATGAGATTTATAACTGGAAAGGATCTCGGCAATTGACTCATCTAACTTCTTTATCTTACAGACGACAAAAAGGAGATGTATAGGAGGGAATGGACCTGCCCAAGTACTCAAGGCAAGCAGGGAGAAGAACCCGAAAGAACACTTGTGTCTCTGGACTAATACGCAGTCCAGGGCTCTCCCAGCACTTCTCGTGGCCTCCTCTTGTGATACAGGCGAGATTGGTTTGCAGGGCGGGAAAAGACAGAGAGAATGAAACTGATGTCTGAATGCTGAGTGTCACCCTGGCCATCCTGATTTCACTGAGTCGACAGTCAGGTTTCAATCCCAAATCCGGTTTCCAGCACACAAAGAGGTATGTGTTGGCAGTGAAACAAAAGCCAATGTGGGTGGCAAGGTAGCTGCAAATTTAAGCATGAGTGCTCTGGGTGTGGGGGCTTACACCTGATTACCAGATGCTTCAAGCAGATGGCCAGGGAAAAAAAGAGAGAGCAAGGCTCATGGTTGTTTCAATGGGGTTACAAAAAGCACCGAATCTAGAGAGAGCAGAAAGAATGCTTGGCTGGCTATCCCAGGGACCAAGACAGATCTGAGCACAGTAAGTGCTGTAAGTGAAGATTCCGAAGAAACCTTGAGTCCTCTGGAATAGAGGAGAATCCTATTTATTTATTTTTTACTAGAGATCTAAACAAGAAGAAGGCTTGGTACTGAAAAAAGAAGCTATGTTTTGACCACTGAAATAGCTTTAGGATTTCTTCTTTTGCTGATCACATGGAACAGCACAGGATGCATCTGTTATTTGATCCAGAAGGTGTCAATAAATGTGATTCATTTGCAAATTGGCTTTTCAGCAATTGGCTTGGTGAGCAATAAAAGGCAACTTGCATGTGGTGTTTAGACCTCATAACCTGCAACAGTGATTTAGGGGTTCTCCCAATCACCCCAACCTGCCTTTTAGGCTAGCTCCAGAGTATACAGCTCCACAGCTAAGTCCTAAGAGTAAATACAGTCCAAGTTTGGAAGGGTAGCCCCATTAGAGCTCCTGCCAGAAGGATTAGCTCTGGAGTACCAGAATTTTGTGGCGATATGTTTTTCTGTAGGGAAGAGATGGCCAGCCTTCTTTACTGGAGTCAGCTAGAGGAAGGGTGGGGCAAATATGAAATGCACAATCATTTTGTATAGACTATATAGATGTCCTGCTTCTCTGGCACACACAATTCACTCTACATTACACAAATCTTTTTGTGGATATCTTTTGTTTACACCTCACCCATGTGAGGAATATAATTTCCTACTATATCCATCTTCCTCCACTCCTAGAGAGCTATTTATCTATTTTTTTCCTTAAAAAAGAATTTTTAAAAGAAAAAAAAAAAGTAATTTACCAAAGTTAGCACACACAACAATAGGGTCAAATATTATGTGTATTGTTCCATACCCATAGTTTCCTACCTCTGCAAATAAAAGAGAAAGATACATTCTCATATTTCTTCTTTGTTGGTTATTAGACTTTAATAACATTCAACTTTGTTTTGTCTCTATGATCATTGCCACTGTGTATTGTTTTCCTGGTTTTTCTTACTTTGCATCAGTTTATATAAATCTTTTCACCCTTTTTAGCATTCTTTATCTCAACATTTCTTATGAGAGCATATTCAATTTCTTGTGCTGCTCTTGTATGTTTTTACATGATATTCTTTTCTCACAGCTTAGACGAACAATTCTTGGAATCAGGAAGCATGTTTTCCACTTTTCCTGTGTCTCCAAAGAACCTGACATAAACTTGCATATGCAATAGTTTTAAGAAAGACTTGATGAGTTAATACATAAATTTCACCAAAGCTAAAAAAAAAAAGAAAAAAAAAAAAAACAGAGAGAGAGAGAGAGAAAAAAATTTTAGCCAGTTTCCTACAAGTTATTCAATAAATTAACCATTCCCAAGATAGATCAATAATCTCTTGGGTCAAGTTAACTGACTCAGAGCCATGGTCACCAAAGACTTCCACTAGTTGATACCAGGCATATGCATAATCATTTCTAGTACTTCCAGGTTTTCATCATGATTTTGTCAAATAAATGTGTGAATGAACAAATAAATGATAGAACTGTGAATCAAAGATATTTCCTATGTCAACAAAATCAGATAATTCAGAATCCACTTCATTCCTACTATGTGCTCTTTTGAGAATTGTGAGGAATAAAGAGAAATGCAAAAGAAAAATCACAGGATTGTAAGATTTAATGCTATGCAAGGAATTTTATAGCACAATTAGGTGGCAAAAGCCTTGAGTCAGAAGATAAGTTAAAATTTGGTCTCAAACATTTACTTACTAGTTGTCCTTATTCAGTCACTTGTCCAAGTCACTTAAATGCTCAGTTTCCTCATCTGTAACATGAACTGAAAAAGAAAATGGCAAACCTCTCCAGCATTTTTGCCAAGAAAATTCCAATAGTACCACCAAATAGTTGTGTGACCTTGGATAAATCACTTAGACTCATTTATTCATTGGTAAAATAAGGAAAATGAATTAGATAATTTCTAGTATTTCAGCACAAAAAGTTTTTAAGTTATACACTGATAGTTGTATGGAAGATATAAGAATTATATCTATTCTGTCTTATTTTGGGGGGCTTTTCCAGGCCGAATGAGGGCAGCTTGCTGCCCAGGGCCGAAGTCTTATCAGGGGAAAAAAAATCATCAGAAAAGGGTATCTGGAGCAAAACCTGCATTAATCTGCTTCAAAATGGCCGAAGCTCCCATACAACTTTGAAATCTGAATAAACTCCTGGAGGTGACTCTGCCAACACTTACTCCTATGCCAGCTTTGAAAGAAAGAAAGAAAGAAAGAAAGAAAGAAAGAAAGAAAGAAAGAAAGAAAGAAAGAAAGAAGAAAGGAAGGAAGGAAGGGAAGGAAAGGAGAGGAAAGGAAAAAGGAAAGAAAAGGAAAGGAGAAAGAAAAGACCATTTGCTTTGGGGCCATTATTTTCTCTTGTATCTTATAGGATGGAATAAAGATGACTATCTTTGAGTATCCCTGGGTGAGAGACAATCCTAGACAAATCCTAACACATATAGGAATAATCAAAGGACCTGCCTACTTTTTCCTAAGTACCTCCACCCCCTCTCCCTCAGCCCTACTTCCATGGAGCTCTGGGGAAGAGGTGTGGGAGGTGATGGGGATAGGGTCAGGTTTGGAATGGCAGAGAGCATCCAGGTTGTGACCAGTTACAGTTATGCCAGACCCCAAGGCTCTTTCAGCACAGAGACAAGGATTAGCCCTGGTGTCCTGGATAGATTCCAGCTCAGATCATTTCATTTGGCCTACTTAGTGTTCCCCTAGGGTTTCCAGGGAATAGATTATTCATCACTGTCTGGGCTGCCCACATGCAGAGGATGGCTTCCACCCCAGAAGTGGCTGCATCCTATACTGCCTGGGTGACACATCTAGGATCTCCAGCCTCTGCAAATCTTTTTTGCAAAGATATTGGGAAAGAAGGATGACAGGAAGGTGCCTATTATTTCAAGGGGGCTTAATAGTAGGAACAGTTTAATTTGACCCTCTCAAAGCTAGAAATCAAATAATCATTAGCCAAATCAACTACTCTTAAGGAAGGCGGATTCCTGGTCATTTCCCCCCAAGTCCCTAATGATTCATATATGCATCATAGAGTAGATCAGTGAAATCATATTCTTTCTAATCCTGCAGAAGAAATTAGGCTGTTTTCTCTAGGAGATCATGTCTTTGAAGCTCAAATTTTAGAGCTAGATGAGACTTCCCTATGTGGAAAACTAAGACAGGACAAAGATGTACAATATGGTGTCCACTGATTTGTATAAAGTCCTTTGTGAAAAGAGAGTCACTCACCCTATTGGGTCAACAAGACAGAATAAAATGGGAAGAGGAGAAAATGGAAAGTAAAGAAAGGACATAGTCCTTGCCATAGAGGAATGAAGGACTCAGAAGCCAAATCAGAATTTCCCAAGAGAAGGAAAGACTGAGTTTACAGAAGTATTTAATGGACTATTGTTGAATATGAATGTTGCCTCTTATACTCTCTTCTTCTGCCTTCCTTGATAATAATTGACATTTATGTAATCATATTTTGTTTTCAAATTACTATGTGCACATTTAAATCTCACAACAAACCTACAAGGCAGGTACTAGGTTTTATCTAAATTTTTACAGATGGGGAAACTGGGGTGCAGAAAGATTGTGCTACTTGATAATTAAATGACAGAAGATTTTAACCCAAGTCTTCCTATCTTAAGGTTCAAAAGTCTAGCCATTATATAGCACTTCTCTTAGTCTTAGGGCTAAGAAGAAGAAGAAGAGAAATGGTAGCTGTCTGGAAAAGGTGTGGGGACACCTCAAAGGGCTGAGATGATCTCTAACAATGTGAAAAGGGGTATGCTGAATTTCTCACCATATTTTGGTCAAAGGATTTTTTTTTTTTTGGCTCAACACATCACTGACAATCTGGCCTCTCTCTTTCTCTGTCTCTGTGTCTGTCTCTGTCTCTCATTTCTCTCTTTGTGTTTCTGCCTCTCTATCTCCACCTCTTTCTTTTTCTCTGTTTCTCTGTGTGTGTGTCTCTCTTTCTGTTTCTGTCTCTATCTCTGTCTGTATGTCTGTCTGTCTCCTTCCTTCCCCTCCCTCCCTCCCTCTCCCTCTTTCTCCTCTCCCTCTTCATGTCTTCTTTATTCTGCTTTTATCTGTCACTTCCTTCATTCATCTCTATCTTTCTCTCCCTCTCTGCTTCTTTGTCTTCCTCTCCCCCTTTATCTCTTTTGTCATTTTCTCTTGTCTTTCCTTTCTCTCTTTCTCTCCTTTCCTTTTGTTTATCTTTGTTCCTTGGCCTTCCATTTTCTATTTCTATCCATTCATGTCCCTCTCTTTGTCTCCCTCGTTTCTCTTGTTTCTCTATCCTTCTCCCTTAAAATTTCAGCAGTTTGGTAGATTCTTAATAATCTACGAATCCATTTAAAACATCAACACCAACACGAACAATCATCACCAAGAAATGTGATGCATAGAGTTTGATATATTTTGATAACAAAGCAGGCTGTGGAAGAACAATGTTCTTGCAAGAGGCAACTCTGGCTTCCTCTGGCCTCTCATCTCTAGCGTTCTAATCATTATAGTACATCCGCTCAGCATTACTTTTCCTTCTGCACAAATAATTAAGAAACACCTGTGTTCTCTCAGTCAGTGTGACACACTGTGAAAAGCCACCCTCACTCCCCAAATCCAGCCTGGGCTTTTCCAGGCCGAACAAGGGCAGCTTGCTGCCCAGGGCCGAAGTCTTATCAGGGGAAAAAAAATCACCAGAAAAGGGTATCTGGAGCAAAACCGAAAATTAATCTGCTTCAAAATGGCCGAAGCCCCCATACAACTTTGAAATCTGAATAAACTCCTGGAGGTGACTCTTTGCCAACACTTACTCCTATGCCAGCTTTCTCACAAACGAACAGCTTGTATCCCCATGAAAATCAATGGATGGAACAAATTGTATTAAATTATGTAAAATGATACTAAAGAGCACAATCTACCAGTAAAAAGGAAAAAAAATTAAACCCCCAGAAAATCTTGTTTTAATAAATCTGGCAAAATTATAGAAGACAATTAGGAGAAAAATGCTAGATTTTCATTATACTTAAAGGCGTGTCTCATGGCCATAAGGAAAGAAGGGATATTTATCTTTTCATAGGTCAGACCAGTATAAATCTTTTGTGCCTTTGACACCTGTGAGTTATTTTGCCCACTTCACACACTATAGAGAGAAAGCTCATATCTCAGCACCCTTGGATGGGCACAAACTGGCCCAGGCTGCAGAAACTAATGCACATTTTTTGGAACCAAATTTTCCTCTCTTTCACATGGACTTTTTTTTTTCCCTTTGGTAAATAACTGTAATTAGCACTGAACTTGCAATATAACCTCTTGCCTATAAGCGGAAAAAACCATTTAAAAATATTTTAGCCACTTCCATCTTTTCAATATCCTCCAACAGCTGCCAATTCCTGTTTTCTTTTTCTTTTTTTTAATTTAGGCATTTTCAGTGACATGGTGATCAATGGGTCAAGTGGTCTGATCCACCCAGGCTGAGAGCTGAGGCTGGATTGCGCCAACTTTTAGTAGGCATTTAGGTCAGACACATCATCATGCAAGACTCTCCTACACAAAAGGGCAGTCATCTTAAACAAGTCACTTACTGTTTCTGAATCTTCAACTCATCATCTATAAAATGGGGATGGGGAGAGTTAGGGATGAGTTGAACTAGATAATATTATGTTCTAGATAGATTTCAAGAGCCTGAGACAATAACTATATGAGAACATAAAATGATAGGTAAAAAAGTGAAACCATTTAAGCAATTGGTTTATTTCCAACAACTACCTAAAATATTAAATTGAATAACTGATATTCAGCCATTATAAATCAAAGAAATCAAATACATATTAAACATCTACTTTGTGCAGAGCATTTTACCAGGCGTTGGAGGAGATATAAATATTGATAACATATAGTACCTGTCCTCAAGAAGCTTAGGAAAAATAAGACAAAGTCCCAAAAGCTATGACTCGAGGGAGAATTCTTAAGCAACCAAAGAATAGAGATCATTAAAAAAAAAAATTAAAATAAACAATTTCAATTACATATAATTGAATAGCTTTGTATAAATAGTATCAGTGCAAGTAGGTTTAAAAAAGAAGCTACAGATGGAGGAAGCCTCTAATAAGGATCTGATAACCAAGGTATATAGGAAAGCAATAAAAGTATTATATATAAATACATAAATCTCAAATAAAGATCAAGTGACACTCTCCATTAAGTAAGTGTTCAAGAAACATGAACAAATAGTTCTCAAAAGAAGAATTGTAAACCATTGCTCACAACCATATGAGCAATTGCTCCAAAACCCTAAGAAGAGAAATATATGCTGAAATAATTATGAGGTTTCAATTCATACCTAGCAAATTGACAAAGATTACAAAGGATGAGAATAGTCACTGTTGGAAAAGCCTAGAAAAGGCAGGCAAACTAATGTCCTATCTGTGAATATTTTCATTCTACCAAACAATTTGGAATCATCATGAAAAAAAGTGACTAAAATATCTCTACTTATTACCCAAAGCCCCTGCAGAGAGATATATGCCCTGAGGAGGTCACAGACAGGAAGAAATACCCCATATACACTAAAATATTTATAGAAAAATGTTAATATTTTTGTGGTAGCAAAGCATTGGAAACAAAATAGAGGTCTATTGATTGAGAAGTGGACAAACAAAATTGTGGTACATATATATTATATATATGGAATATTATATCATAAAAAATAATAAACCTGTAGAATTCAAAGATACATTAGAAGACATATAAAATGATGCAGAAGTAAGGAAGTAGTATCAGGAAAGCTATCGCATAAAGACCACAGTGTGTAAATTCAAATAACAACAATAACAAAATAAATCAGACTGTAATTATGTTGATCAATCTAGTGCTCCTAGAAGAGACTATAAAATTCATTTCCCACCTTTCAAGTAGAATTGTGAGGCTCTGGGTATAAAACTTTGTAGAAGTTGTCCAACTCAAATGGTTAATTAATTAAAACTACTTTCTTATTTTTTTTTTCTTTCTTTATGGTAAGACAGTATCAGAATAGAAAGAGTACCCAATTTGGAATTAGAGAACCAGGGTTCAAATTCCACTCTGTGTGATTATGGGCAAGTTATTTGACTTTACCTATCTTTAGTTCCCTCAACTCTAAAATGAGACTAATGAATTATATGGCCTAGACAATTCTTTCTAGGTCTAAATTGATGATGCTATTATGTTATGACTTACTGATAAGAACAGTTTCCATTTGGAAACAAAAGATATCAAAAATATTTTTAAAAGAAACAAATTTAAAAAGAAGAGAGCCACAAATAATTTCAATATCAAATAACACTTTCTTCACATCCTTTTTATGATGATACTTTTCATAGTCTATGAGACATCTGACTGGGGGAGGGGGAATGAGGTGGAGAGGAAGGATTAGAAAAGACTTCATGATGTAGGAAGGGTTTTGACAAGTTGTCAGAGTTTCATATCATATTTAAATCAAATGTATGAGGAGGCATTACAAAAAAAGATTCATTATAGGTGTTTAAATAGATAATGGGGGGGAGGAAGGGCATGATTCACTTTGCTATTTAGCAGATGCAGGTTTTGATTTACTGGACTTTCTTAAAGTGGAGTAGATTTGTATGGCACAATGACTAGAATTCATCTTCTTCCTAACTGCCTGTTCACATATGATATCCTATGTCTTCCTATTCCTAGAATTACCAAAACAATATTATTTTTTAAATGATCCTAACATTGTCAGAATTTCCCTCTACTCCCCAACTTATCATCAGGCCAAGTCATTTTGCCCTGTCCCCAGTACCAATCTTCATCCAATTTGGCACATTGCTTAGATGATGGAATAATTCTAATACAATGTCATTTCAACGTAGACATGAAACTTTAGGAGCAACTGGCTCCTATGATAAATCATTGGCTGTCTTGGTCAGCAGTCCTCCTTATACCCATCACTGAGTCATCATTTCCAATTTCCCTGTCTGGCTTCCTTCCAGTAGCTAAAAAAGCAGGTCCTATTGCACTCAGCCAACCAAATGGAGTTATAAGCCCAACTGATGCACTACCCAGGAAACCCTAGATATCAGGCACGCCCGACATTTGCCATGGCCAACAATGTGTGTACTAGCCCCTAAATAATAACAATGAATTGCTATATAGAAGTAGCTACAATCAAGAGAAAGCACATTCTTCTAGCTTGCAAATCACTTAGTCTCTCTGGCCTCAGTTTCCTTATCTATAAAAGGGGGCTTGAGAATGAAATTCTTTAAAAGTTTTTCTGGTTCTAAATATATGGTCCTATATGAACCTTTCAATCTCCCCCTCTGCTCAAATAAATCAGGAGATAAAAATGTAGTAAAAGGGAGGATGGGGTTAAGAAAAGGAATTTTAAGAAGGTTTAGTCTGTTCCACAGGTAGTTTGGGATGTCATCTTCCAGGAAACAGTTCAAAGCATTTTCTAGGACCTCAAGAAATTCTTGGTTTTTCCTTGCTCTTAAAAGAGAAGTAAAGATAGAATATATTCCCAGTGTCACCCTTCCAGATAACCTAGGGATCCAGAATCTACTGTTCTTGGGAAAATCTCTATTGCTGTCCATGGAGTCAGATTCTTCCATACTCAAGCAGTGTCTTGAAGGGTTGACTCACAAGAATTTTTCATAATCTTAACAAAAAACAGAAAGTTAGCATTCGCCCCCATGCCCCTTTAATAAAAATCAAGACTAAACTTACCTCAGGTTTCAATTACATTTAATTCAATAGATGTTTAAAATATATAAATGAATGAATAAATAAATATTATATGTGTGTGTATTCTGTACTAAATACTATTCTGTGTTAAGACTGTAACATATTTATAGAATAATCTAATGTTTCTAAGACACTTTCTTCAAAACAATCCTTTGAGGAAGGAAATGCAAGTATTGATTGGTGTCCATTTTTTAAATGTGGAAACTGAAGTTTAATAAATTGATCAGGCTTCCATAAATAATAAAGTATAATCAGTCATTCAATAAAGTCATGTACTTATCACGTGTCAATTATTGTGTAACTTCTGGGGATACGGTTGCAATAGTTCTTACCCTCAGTTTACAATCCAATGGAGGAGACCAATATGTGTCCCTATAAATGAATATCTATCTGTATGTATATGTATATGTATATATACATATATATGAATAATATGCACATGCAATTTAAATCCAAGGAAGTTTGAGGAAGAGGTAAACTTATAACTAAAGGAACTAAGAAAGACTCCAATAAAGAAGGCTATGCTTGAGCTAAATCAAAGGAAACCAGAAATTCCAGGAAACATTGAGGAAAAGGGAATGCACTCCAACCATGGAAGCACAACCATTACAAAGGCATAGAGAAGGGAGATGAAACAACATCTGTCAAACAGTGAGTAGGTTAGGAAAGCTGGAATGCAAGGAGGGGTAGAATATAAGAAATCTGAAGGTTGGAGGGGACTAGGTTGTGAAGAATTTAAAATACCAGAGTCATGGTATTATATCTGCTCCTGGAGACATCAGAAAGCCACAGGAGTTTGCTGAGTAGTGATGGAAAATATGGAGTTGGAAGGCAAATAATCAAATCTGTACTTTAGGAAAATCACTCTGGCAGGTGTGGGGAGGATGAATTGGAAAGGAGAAAGACTTGAAGTAGGGACACCAAATAGTAGGCTGTTGAAGTAGCCCAGGTAGAATAATAATGTGGGCCTGAAAAAGGATGGTAACTGTGTGAGTGTAAATGTGTAGAGAAAAAAACAATAAGATTTAGCTTGGATACGTGGGTAAGAGCAGGGAATTGAGAATGACACCAAGCTGAGTGATAGGAATCTGTTGCTTCCCAATAGCAATAGGAAAGTTGGAAACTGTGTGTGTGTGTGTGTGTGTGTGTGTGTGTGTGTGTGTAGGGAAATAGAATAATGAGTTTTGTTTGAGACATGTTGAAGTTGAGACACCTTTTGGAGATCCAATTTTAAATATCAATAGTGACCTCAAGGTGATCTTAAGATGATTGTTTTTTAATCCATGGGAGCATAAAGTCATTAAGACATAGTATAGAGAGGAGGAAAAAAAGAAGAGGACCCAGGACATACTCTTGGGAGAAGCTTTTTAATGAGTGTGATCTGGATGAAAATCAAGCAAAGGAAGCCTAGGAATTGTAAGGCAGCTAGAAAAGATAACCATGAGAAAGAAGTGTTCTCAAGAGAAGAAAACATCTTAGAGAGGAAAGGGGTGGTTCATAGTCCCAAATATAGCAGAGATCAAGAAGGAGAAGAATTGGGAAAAGACTACTTGTTGGTTAGGAAATCACTGGTAACTTTGGGAAAAGCAGTTTCAGATGAGTGAAGGTCTAATGCCAGATTTCAAAAGATTTAGAAGAGAATTAAAAAGTGGAAGCTTTGAGTATAGACAGCTTTGGGGAAGATTTTGTTTGTGAAGAGACAGATAATAAATAAAATAAGGACAGTAAGATGTAAGGGTTTTGTGAAAATGGAGGAAACTTGAGCATGTTTGAAGGAGTCAGTAGATAGGAAGTTGAAGATAGAAGTATTATGGGGGTTGCAATGACAGAAGGGAAGACTGATAATCTGGAACAGAAGGCAGAAGGTGATATCAAGAGTGCATAAAAAGGCATTGGTTTTGATGAGGAGAAATACCTCCTCTTCATCAGAGACTGGAGAAAAAAGAGAAAATGGTATAGAGTGGTATCAAGGGACTGTGAGATGAAGAGAAGGGCTTGTCAGATGAAGAGGGAAAGGTAGAAATTTTTGTGCAGTTGTTTTTTCAGTCATATCTGACTCTTCATGAGCACATTTGGGGTTTTCTTGGTAAAGACACTGAAATGCTTTGCCATCTCCTTTTCCCGCTCATTTTACAGATGAGGAAACTGAGGCAAACAGGGTGAAGTGACTTACCTAGGCTCACATAGCTAGGAAGTGTCTGAGGCAGGGTTTAAACTCAGAAAGATGAAATACCTAACTCCAGGTTTGGAACTATTCACTGACTACCCAGATAATCTTGATTTTTTTTCCCGTAAAGTATTAAAACAACAACTTCAACTGAAAGGGTGAGGGGAGCTATGAGAGGATAAAGAAGGAAAGAGGTTTACATTACTCATTTTGATATATGGTCAATTGGAGAGGAGTAAAAGGATTACCTTTCTTTGTCCAGGACCTATTTAAGATTAGAAAAATTTATAGTGGATCCTGTGAGTGTGGGGCTTTCTCTAGCTCTCTGGAGACAGGAATAGGATGGGGAGGAAGGCTCATGGTGGGAACAATCTAGGATTAGGGTTTGGCCAAGCATGAGCAAGAAAAGGACTAGGGAGCAAGGTAGTCAAGAACAAAAGTGAAAAGTAGGTCAGAAACAGAATTCAAACTAAGATCTCCTAACTCAAGGCCAAATTTTTTTCCACTATATCACTCTGCCAGACTTTATCTTATCATAATACAGTTCATTATGGAAGTATAGATTTAGAGCTGAAAAATAAAGGTCACCTAGTCCAAGTCTTTATTTAAATTTCTTAATTAAATTATTAATATATTTTGTTTTTATATCACTAATATTTCTGAATTTATGACTTCTAACTCTATACATATACCTCCAAAAAAGTGATCCTTTAAAGGAGGAGGTGAGGGAGGTAGGGAAAAAGCAGTTCATTTAAACCAACCAAATGAATCTGACATTACATGCAGTGTTTCACAGCAATTGTCCCCCTCCTTGGTAAAGAAAAAGGGAAGGCATTTTCTCCTCTCTTGTTGGAGAGCCCAGCAAGACCGTTATAATCACATCATGTTTTTAGAGGAGAGGATAGTTAATAATCCCAAATACAAGAGAGAAGGACAGTTTAAGAAAGATAAAACCTGGGATTAAAGATCACTGGTAACTTGGGAAAGAAGTTGTTGTTGATCTTTGATTTGCATTCTTCTAGTCAAGTCTATTTATTTTCTGATTTTGTTAATTTTATTTTGCATCAGTCCTTATAAGTCCCCCCATGCTTCTATTCATTCTTCATATTCATCCTTTCTAAGGTTACAGAAACATTATCTTGTATTCTTGTACCACAGTTTTTTGTTTGTTTGGGTTTTTTTAATCCGTTTTCTCAGCTCCTGTGCATCTACCTTCTCTGTATAATTATTTGCTACTTCAAAATGGGCTGCTTTGTAGATTTTGGCACACATGAACCTACTTCATTTTAAAGGTGAGGGACTTCAGGCTCTGAATTTATAGGGTTCTCCCCATCTCCCCACATAGAATTAGGATTTGGATCTGATTCTGTCCATAAAACTCAAATATTTCTATCCAATTCTACTATTCTCACACCAAATATACCCAGATTGATAAAAGGTAGTTGTGAAGAGGTCCAGGTCATGAATGTTGCATTTTTCCTGGTCTTGAACTTATGCAGGAGGAGAACCAGGGATAATTTCTCCTGGAAAATGGAAACTATGGAAATGGGGTTAATAGAATACTCCTACTGTAAAGGGTGGAGGTCAGAAGATAGAGATGAATGATTGGCAATTAGTAGAAGGACCAGTGAAGGACTTACAATCAGGGGGACTTGAGTTCAAAATCTTTTTCAGTCACCAACTAGCTGTGTGATCCTTAACCTCTGAAGCTTCAGTTTTCCCATCTGTAGAGTGGAAGTTATAATAGCACCTCCCTCCATGGGGTTATTGTGAGCATCAAATGAGATAATGGATTTGCAGTTCTTTACAAAACCTTAAAAGTGCCATAAATTTGCTAGCTATTATTATCCTGAGGTCTAGCAAAGAAATCAGAGAAATCTCCAAGCATTTTCGTGCTTCTTTCTGTTTCAACCACAACATCCTGCATATCTTCAAGTGAAAGGGACATTCTCCCACTTCCTATTCCTCCGGGAATACATGCTCTAGACAACAGACGCTTCAGAACAGGCCTTTAAGAGTTAATCTCAGCTTCACAAATGGAGTTTCCTCCCTCTGAGACCCAGTTGCCATTGACAGCCTACCCTTGTGACTCACAACAGCTGGAGTCTCTAAACTGGCAGCAGCACAGTATGGCATCAGGAAATTTCGGGTAAAAAACATATAAAAAATAAAAATCATCCCAATAAACTCTGAAAATACAGAGGTGTAAAGCACTGTGTCCCAAAAAAGCCTCCTGCTAGAGAAACTATTTTTAAAAAGACTATTAAGAGGTGTGAAAGTGAAGCTGTCTATTATGTTTCTAAAGAAAGGAACCAAAGCTTACTTTTGCTAACAACAAATTTAGAGTGACCACTTTTGACAGACAGTTAGCGCAAGGTCACTGCTTGTTAGCCGGCTCCAGGCCAAGAATGCCTCCTGGGTGTAAATTATAGAACTTTGAACGTTAGGTTGCCCAAACAATTGAGAGGAAAATTGAACTGGCCTAAACACTGTTGGTTCATAGAATCTGAATTAAGCTTGAACTTTGCTGATGTCTCTTAGATTTTGCTCCTGCTAAACACCACTTACATTTGCATCATTAGTCCCCTTCCTAGTAAAAGTACAGCTGCTGTATTTACTGCTTTTATATACAGTAAATTGCCCCCCCTCCCCAATCAAAATAAATAACAGAGAATCTATTCTTTTCATATGCCTATATGCCAGTTAAAAGCTTATGGAAATGACTCATACATACACATATTCTCTCTCTCTTTTCTCCATCTCCCTGTTCCCTCTTTTTCCATCCCCTCTTCCTTTACCTCCCTCTCCCCTCCTCTTCTTCCTTTCTTTTCTCCTTCCTCTCCTCTCCTTTTCACTCCCCTCCTCTCCTCTTTTTTAGGGCCTTCCCTCCTCCTCTCCTCTCCCTTCTTCTCTCCTGCCCTATTATGCACTTCCCTTTCCTTCCCCTTGCTTTCCCCTTTTCCTCTTCTTTTTTTCTTCTCTTCTCTAGACATTTTATCCCCTTTCCCTTTCACTGCCCCCATCCCCTTCCTTCTCTTCCCTATTTATGAATTTCGTTTAGTTTGAGTCTTAAGCTTGAATTGACTTAGTAAATAGTTCTTTATTATAACCCAAAAATGTGCAGCCAACCTAGTGATAAATCTTTCTGATTTCAACTTAACTGTTCCTAAATCAAGAGGTTGCTTTGGCCAAAAAAACCTGATCTTCCCCTCCCAGATTTATTTACTTATTTATTTAGATTTTTTTTTGACTAAGTGAAAGAAGAGATTCTTTGCCTCAGTTGCTAATTACCCTTGATCACTGAATGGGTGCAGGCTCACTCAGACCTGTTAAAAGATCTTTCTTTAAGACTAGTTTAAACAGACCAAGATCTCCCACTGCATCCAGGGCCATCTCTAGTTGTCCTGATCTATGTCTTGCCACTGGATCCAGATGGCTCTGGAGGGGAAGGTGATGGGAGTGACCTTAACCAGCCTCCCTCACTTAAATCCAATTCACTTGCATTTCATGGTATCACCTCCCAGATGTCATGGTCCTCATTGAGAATGAAGGACAAACAAGGTCAAAGGGTGTATATTCAGACCCATATATGCAGTTTGATCTTGGTAGGTTCTATCAGAATTTGTACTTTCCTTAGCATGGCCTTCAAGAACTCCATGCCCAATGCCCAGAGTCGGTCTCTAAAGAAGTCCTTTCACAATATAAAGAGAAATGGATTTTTGAAGTAGAGAAGTTTACATTAAACTAATTTTTATTATTAATGTCTCTCTGAACTTTGAAATTCATCTGGAAAGTAGTAGGGGGAAGGAAAGGGAATAAATATTTTAAAAGCACCTCCATATGTCAGGGTAGGTATTTCAGGTGAAGTACTTGACAAGTATTATCTCATTTGATCCTCAAAAAAATCCTGTGAGGTAGGCACTATTATTACCCACATTTTATGATTGAAGAAACTGAAGCAGTCAATAGGTAAGGGACTTATTCAGGGTCACACAGCTAATAAGTATCTGTGGGCTGGATTTAAATTGGTATCTTTCTGACTCAAGACCAAATGTTCTTTTTATCCCTTGCACAACCTTGCTGCCTCTAAGTAGAAAGTTGGGCCATTACAACCCAAAGAAGGCAGACATGAAAAAAGCCAAATATTTAATACTAAGCCATAAAACAATTTCTGATCCTGAAAGGAAGATCAAGGGAAGAAAAAAATGTCATTTTGAATGAGTATCAGAGGTTTCTAGATATTTTTGACAGTCTTGTTGTCTTTGAATTTGGCAATGTGTATGTCTTGGGGGACAGGGGACAGAATTCAAGTACCCACCCCATGGGGAAACACCATCCCACTGCCAACAGCTCTGTAGTTCCAGTTTTGTGCCCATATTTACTTAAACATTGTTAGTTTTAAAATGAAAACAAAACTACATTATTATGCTGGATTATCACTGGCAGTTATAAAGATAATGTCTGGAAAACAGAGGTAGTATTTCTGGAAACATTCAAAAGAAAGGGAGGTCTCTACAGCTCAAAGTTTATTTATTATCAACTCTTGACTGTGACCCCATAGATCATCTCAGTTCTAGTTGTTTTTCCTCTAACCAAAAGTGCTCACACAGAAACAAGTTGTGCTTATACTTCCAGTGTTCAAAGATCCTCTGTTTTGTAGAGAGCCTTTCCCAGATCCCATACCCCTTTTCACATATCTCTCATTGAGCTGAGATAGTAGGTGTTAAAGGATGCTGTCACAGCCTTGGTTTAGCCTATGAAAAATGAACAGATTTCCTTGACACAGTCTAAATGTCAATACATGGCAAATCTGCCCAAAAGGCTTTGTATTACTTGTCTTATAACTGACATAAAAACTTACATTTGATCTTTAACAAGATACCTAACAATAAGTTATCTCTAACAATAACCTAAAATCTGGTTGATTTTACCTTCTGCTTTTCACTTTTCACAATCCTCAAATTTAGTATCTCAATATTCTAAGAATGATTTTGTTACTTTGACTTGAGGTCTTTGGTGGTTCTCCCCATCTGCTAAAACCTTCTTTTCCAAGGTTACCCTATATTTTATCCTCTTTAGTGGGATATAAATTCCTAGAAGACAGAGTCTATTTCATTTTTGTTTCTGAATCTCTAGTAATTAGTCACTGTACTGGGCACATGATAAGTTCTTAATAATAAATATCTGTTGATTGACTGATTGCTAAAAATTGTAGCACTTTAGAGGTGGAAGGGATCTCAAAGATGACCTGTTTCAAACCTCTCATCTTATAGATGGAGAAACTGCCCAAGAGTGGCCCAAAGTTGGCAAATGACTTACCTAAGATCACACAGCAACTTGGCAATTTTAAATGCTATCATTTTAATAATTTAAAAAATGCCTTCCAAAGAAATGCATAATGCTTTAAATGTCACTAAAAAAAAACCAGTTATTTTCAGTTTATCACAAACACTGTCTTATACACCATAACTAAAGAATACTCTTGATTAGGAAAGGCCTCCCTTTTGTTCAGTTGTTCTAAAAATATAAGGACTATCTCATACACACACAAAATAAAAATACTTGTACAGGTGACACAATTTTTTCCCCATCAGACTTTTATGCAAGAAATTGGGGTAGCACATTATTATATAGGATTCAAAAAGAATAATTAAAGTTTTACATGGACACAGATCTGCCTCCAGGCAGGCCTTTTATGTTGTTTTGCATTCTCTGTGTCATTCAAAAGAATTGCAACTGGGAAATGATGTTGAACTAAAATAAGACAAGAGCACATTGACTGAAATTATACCCTGTCCAATCTACTGACACCCCTTTAGACATCTCACCGTGATGGCTCGGGTACAGCCACTGTTCTACATGTGGGTGACATTTAGACTCATGCACAGTGGCACATGGAAATCAAACACAGAATATGGAAACATGCAGCCTTTCTATAACAGAAGACACATGTGAAAATCTGAGAGAGAGAGCTGTTTGGGATAGGTTTGGAGACACACATCATTCCAGAATATGAAATATTACCTGGTATAATATTACAATGTGATAGATACCTTAGACACGATGGAAATGAACCAGATTGGGGCTGTGAGAGTCAATATATGCATGATGCTGGATGTCAGACATTCATTTTTGGGTCACCAATATAGCCATTGGGAGAATGGCACAAAGCACAAAGTATGGGCTCTGGAGTCAGAGGACCTGAATTCGAATCCTATCTTTGATGGTTACTACCTTTGTAACCTTCAATAAATCATTCAATCCTGTTGTGTCTCAGTTTTCTCATCTCTAAAATGAATTTTTAGATTAGAAAATTTCTCTAAGATCTCTTCTAGATCTATGATATTGATGACTGACTGTTCCTCTACGTTTTAACTATACAGCTTTGGAGGGATGAAGGAGGCCTTTCCCCCATTATGCATTACCACCTCATCTGGCTTTGCAGAAATTTATTTCCCTTCTTTCAGTAAATCCAAACCTAGCTAACTATCAGTGATCATCTGAAGTTGTATGTCATATGACTCTTCCTTTTCTGCTTACTCCAACTGTCTTCTCTCCTTCTTAACTTTTATAGCAATTTTCTTTGGTATCTATTTACTCCTACCAGTGCCTAATCATAGTTTATTTTCTTAATATTATTAATAATATTATTGATAACTAACAACAGATCACATACAAAATATTTTAATTTACAAAACACTCTCATATACATTATCTCATTATCCTTACAATTATTGTGATTACAAAATTACAATTATGTGATATAGGTAAAACAAGTATCACTATCTTAATCTGAATTTAAGCCACATACTTAAATTGAAGTCTTTTTGAAAGAGAGAAAAGCCCACTATATAGCTATACTTTGAAAAACAACATTGTAACTCACATTCAGACTTTATATAGTCAAATTTGGAGGAAGGATGAAGCCTACGAGAGACCAATATGCTAGATTCCCATCTTATACATAAGGGAACCAAGGTTGGGACTTGAAATCAGGTTGATTCTCAGTATCATACTCTTTCCCTTATAATCTATTATTATCTTATTTCCAGTACAAATCTGTAAATTTTTCCAGGACAGAGGTCATTTCTTCAGTTTCCTATGTTTCCCATTCAGCACCCAGTATAGTCCTGGGTAGACTGTAAATTCTCACTATATATTCAAACACTATATCCTAGATCCTAGCTCTTCGGGACTGTCAGCTTAGCATGATAGAACTGGAGAAAGACTAAACCTTATTAATAGCAATTATCTGGACCACAAATCACGTCTTGGCAGTGGACTTGGCTTTGGGTTTGTGTTTGGGAGCAAATGGTCATTCAGTTTTGACTGTCTTTCTCCCAAGAAAAAGATCAAAGAAGAGTCTAGTGGTGAGGATCCTAGTAAGCATTTATTAGAGAGAACTCAAGTATTTGGTTTGCTCTGTTTGGCTTTTCTAAAACAAGACAAAAGGAAAGACACTTTTTGTCAGCCATGGAAGTAATCACAGCCCCAACCACATGCCTCCAAACAAAGTAGAAATTAGGCCAAGCCAAAGGAAATGGGGACACTGGGCTCAAAAGATGAATCAATACTGGGTGTTTTTTTTTTTTTTATTTCCTCTGTCTTTATTTATTTTTTTTTTTTTGAGGGAGTCCATCTGAGGGACAACTGTGTGTCCTGGATGAAAGCAGAATTTTTTGGAGTAAATAAAAAAAGCATAATGTGGTGGGGGTGTAGACATAAAAAGGGAGAAATAAGTATGTGGGAAAGGGTAAATGTAACCAATGAAAGTTCATATTAAAATAGTTCTTTGAGATTTGCAAAGGACTTTACATAAAATATCTCATTTGATACTTGAATTCCTATTCTCATTTTGCCGATAAGGATAAACAAAGCTCAGAAGTGTGAAATGATTTGCAAAGGAGTCATACAACTAGTAAAAAGTATCTGAGGTGAAATTTAAAACCAAGTCTTCCTAACCCCAAGTACAGCTTTCCCTCAATGTACTATGTCATGTCTCAATTCTATCCCTATTTTACAGATTCAAAAATTGAAAATCAGAGAGATCCTGAGGACTATACAGCTAGTAATTGAAGAAAGTATGATTGCAACCTAATAGATCAATGATATCTGTTGTCTGAGGATTACATCTCTAAGCATCAAAATACCCCTCCCTATAGGGCAGCTTAAGATTTTGTCCCAGCTTGGACACCTAGATGTGATTTCTTAAAGGCCATCATTTTTCACAAATTGAGAATATGCCTCTAAAAAAGCTTAGTTTCTTTCAAAGTTTGGAATGAGTAGTACAAAACTCTACTCTCTGAAACTTCTGGCTCTCTCTTGCCAGGACTAGCATTTAAGTTAGAAAAAGGAGGGCCCATCATAGCTTTTAGCATTTAGCAGAGAACTAAGTGGGTTTCTCTCAGCAACACTGAAGGGACCAATCCCCTGCCCTAATACCTACCAAAATGACTTAAGCCTGGCAGACAGATGTTTGTTCCAAGCCAGGGGATTCTACAAGTTGTTTATTTTAAAATTTAAAAATGTATCTTCTAGAGTAAGTCATAATATGATAGAATCACAGAGCTAGAAGATACTCTAAAATGTGAATAAATCAGCCCATTTGCTGTTCCTCACACATAACCCTCTAACTCCCATTTCCATGGATTTGTCCCTATGGATGATATGCATTCCATCCTCACTTCCATCCAGCAAAATTCCATGTTTCTTTCAAAACCTAGTTCAAATGCTACATCCTACAGAAGACCCTTTCTCATTTCCCCAGCTTCAGTTCCTTCCTCAAACACTCACCTCATTTATTTTATTAATATTTTGCATATATGTGTGTGTGTGTGTGTGTGTGTATGTGTTTGTCATTTCCCCCCCAAAGAAGTGAGCTTCTTGTGGATATGAGACTGCTTCATTTTTATCCTGATATCTCTTCAAATAATGTCCAGTGCATAGTAGATGCTTAATAAATGTTTGTGGATTGAGTGGCTGATCTTTCAAAAGAATGTATCTACCTTTATTATCAGCAATTGCCCCCTTACAAATTCACCATCATCATGGATCCATATGTGATGGTCTTTCTAGTACAGTTTCAAAGGCTACCTGGATAATTCTGTTCAGTAGATTGTGGGTCCTTCAACAAACATTTAACTAAAAGTGATGCCTTTTTAGAAGCTCCAGTGAGATTAGCAATAAAGAAAAAAGGGTAAAAATTCCTTTATTTGGGAGGTTGCTTTAATTGGAGATTTTTTTATTTTTATTTTTTGTTCCTGAGAAGTTCCTAGATTATGGAATCAAAGATAAAAGTAGTCTCAGAGACCAATCCCCTTATTTTACACATGAGAAATTAAAGTCAAGTAACTTGCCCAGGATTCCACAATTAGAAATTGTCACACTACTAGAAAATAAGGATTTGAACTGAATTTTTCTTGATTCCAAGTCTAGCATTCTATCCTCTAATCTTCAGTCTTGATATATCCAATAATCCATTTGTTTAAATGGAGACATCAAATACAATCATATCAGAAGTTGGGGTGAAGGAGGGGCAATATAATTCAGTAAGGAGTGGCTCTCTTCAGCTTACTCATAAAAGTAAGAGCATCAATAACCACTTTCAATGATATGGGATAATCTTTGTTTCTGCTGCCTTAATGGTGCAGTAGATAAAGTCCTGGAGTCAAGAAGACTCATCTACTGGGTTCAAATCTGGCCTCAGATATTTACTACCTGAGGATACTTACCCTGAGGATCCTGTTTGCCTCAGTTTCCTCATCTATAAAACGAACTGGAAAAGGAAATGGCAAACCACTTCAGTGTCTTTACCAAGAAAACCCTAAATGGGATCACAAAGAGTCAGACATGACAGAAAAGACTGAAAAATAACCACAAAATTTGGTTCTCTTTGATTTTAATGTTTGTCAGATGAGTACAACATATGAGCATGTCGCCAAGTCATCAATCAAGAGAGGGGGTAGTGATTATAGGCCCAAGGTACCTTTTAAGTTGCCAGTCTAAAAACAGAATGATGGTAACCAACAGGCTCACAGTCCAAAGTTTCTGAGGCTTACCTTCATGGAGGAGAATACTAATTTGGAAGAAAGCAATTTTATTCTGGTCCTGGCTACCAACCTAAGTCAAATAGCTTCAGGTAACTTTTAGGCCTCCATTTCATGAAAGATAAAATGAAGGTAACAGCAACACTCACATAAGTGCATCAAGCGTATTGGTATGTGCTTTAAACTTAACTTGTTATGCTTCTTTTATGAAGACCGTGTGTTTATTCAACAAATATTCATTAAACTTCTACTACCTACAAGGCACTGTGCTAGGCTCTGGGAATACAAAAGCAAAAACATATTCCTACCCTCCAACAGCTTAAATTCTACTGGAAGAGCCTGCATCCTACTTCACCCTGCAGATTTTCTCCCTTTCTCTCATATGACCCAAAAGGATGGCAATGAACCCCTTCCCCAGGTCACTGCTGAGCTACGAGAAAGGGAAGTAAAGATGCTAGCATTCCCACGATCACATAGCAATAGGACGTTGACATCAAACAACCTTGACTCCCAGTTCTGTGCTCTTGCCACCAATTCATGCTTGAGATGAAAATTATTTTGAAAACCAAGGCCAAAGGCCATGGGCATATATTTGCAGCAGATTATTGACACGAGTGTGCCACGAACCTAGCCAATCAGAAAGTAATTTTATAAACACTGTTATTAAACAGAAGGGCAATTACTTTAAGTACTGGAAAAATGTCAGGGTCATACATGAATTTTGTGGGTATCACATTTTATTTGACACTCAGTGGATCAATGACTCCAAGGAAATTTATTCAACAATAATATGGGCCATGTCACCAATCTTAAAGTTAATCCTCCTCTACATATATTGCCCCATATTAGAGAGAGGAATAATTTCTGATTTATTCAGTTTACTAAGTATTCAGAAATGTAGTCAAAGCTCTTTACACATAAAAGTATTGAAGTAATTAGGGATTATGTGGAAAGTGTACAAACATAGTTTATATGCCTGCATATTAGAAAGGACCCCTTTTATTTCTGCCTTTGTCAACTGAACAGAGCAAAGGGGTTTAATGTACTCTAATAAGAAATGTAAGAGGGGGCAAAGGACAGCTTTTCTGTGATGCTGGTTTGTAAAATGACTGGCCTTGAGGTCCAACTAGTTTCACGATCTCCCGTACTTTAGATTCATTCTATGGTCATATACATTATGACAAAATTAATGGTAAAATGAATGAAGAGGCATTGGGAGAGACAGCAATATAGTGTATTGTATAAAGAGCTGGCCTTGAAGCCGGAAGTCCCAGCTTCAAGCCTAGCCTCTAAAGGGCCCTGACTGTGTGAGCTTGGGCAACTCACTCACTTAATTTCTTGTTCTCCAGGAAACTCTCCAAGAAAATAGGTATACCAACCAGCATTTAGTGGAGGGAGTTTCCTTCTTTGAGTAATGCCTTTAGCAATGAAATCACAAATACAATCTCTATTCCTATAAATTAAGAAAAAGAAGAAAATAAGTGAATTCAGGAGCTATGTTGTCTGCCTCTAGTGGACAATCTGCTGAGTTAAAGGTAAGATCATTATACCCGGAGAATATAGGAAAAAGAATCTGGAATCTGGAGCCTATCTTCAAATACCTGCATGATCTTAGGTATTTCATTTAACCTCTTGAGTTTGTTTTCTCATCTGTAAAAATGAAGGTATTGGAATAGAAGTCTTCTAAAGTCTCTTCTGATCTACTTTGATCTTTTATAAGATCACACATCTTATAAAAACAAGAGATGTTGTGTACACGGGCAGCAGGTGAACATAGTGGGTGAAGTCAGAGGATCGACAACACATGGCCACTGAGTGAATATAGGGATATTAGGCACCTGAGACTCAGCCATTCTTGGAAATATCATAAAGAACAATCGGCACCAAGTTACCTTCTAGCTGTCTGGAATAGAAACAGAAATAGAATGAATCATCCCTACTTTGAACCTCTCCCCTTAGCTCCTGCCAGGTCTGAGAAAAGTGGTTAAGGATTGATGACAGAATTTTCTTGATTCACAATTGACTCTTTCTTTGTAGACACTCATTGATCTTTATATCTGGCAAAGCAGGAAAAAAGATATAGTCATTATACCTCCAAGGAGGAGCAGTCCTAAATACTAATAAGAAGAAATAGAACACAGGTATCTAACTTGGTTAGATCAACAGGCAGGACTTTGACTCACATATCTTTTTTCCCCCTGAGGCAGTTGGGGTTAAGTGACTTTCCCAGGGTCACAGGAAGTGTTAAGGGTCTGAGGCAGATTTGAACTCAGGTCCTCCTGACTTCAGGGCTGGTGCTCTGTCCACTTCACCACCTAGCTGCCCTTGGATTCACATGTCTTTGGGAATCATTTTGGCTGACTCTTTCCCTGCAGGTGGGCCAGAACAACTGAACTGCTTTCTTTCTTTTCCATGTGAGGAAGAAAGGATGACGCTGGGGCTCTTCCCCTGGACACTCACATGAGGGGAAGTAAAGATAGCCTTCTTCTACTCTGAAGCTCAAATACTCTCATTGATGTAATCCAGCTCTCCTTTTATAGACTTCCACTGGGCTACATCATGTGCCTTTATCTGGCTATCAACTGCCAACCTGAGTCTCACCTACTTGGTATCCTTCTTTCAGGACCTTCCTTTCTCCTTAGTCCTCAAGGAAGTATAGGTTAGACTCTTTGGAAGCTTCCCTGACTCCTAGTATAGTTGCTCCTGCAATGTCATTGTCCCAAGTGCCACTGGTCCTTTTTCTTCTCCTCAGTCCCACTTAATTAATTTTGATACAGATGAAAGAATTCCTAATTAGAAATTTGTGTGGTGGTCAGTAGAACAGTAATTTTGGGACTCTGTTCTCTTATTCCATCTTTTCCATTCTGGTTGAGGAGAACCCAGAATTAATGCTATTCACATCTTTCCTGCTTCAGGGTGAGCAAAAGCATACAGCTAAGTAAATTTCTCCTTTACAGGTGATTGCACAATAGGACCTCCTGGTCCTGGGATAGGTATGGAAACATGAAGGATTCTATATTCTATATTATCATTAAAAAATTAAATTTAAAGATATTCCCAATTCTGGAGTTTTATATATATCAAGAAAGTCCTGTCCTTATCCCTATTCATTATATAGGAGAATTCTTTTCATGTTTTATTAAAACATTTTTTTTACATGGCAATGGCTTTTCAATAACCCCTCCTTTACAGAACAACAATACCATCTAACCAATCAACCCATCAACAACAACAGTTAAGCAAAACCATATAGGAACAATTATTGATAGATTTATATACTTGGACTAAGTCAGGAATTTCCATGTGCTTCATAGCACTCAATATATACTTGGCTTGTCAAGATTTCCCCCATAGTCCATATGCTTGATAGTCCTCATTAAATACCTCTCTAGAGGGGTTTTTTTTTGTGTTTTTTTTTTTTCTTTTCTTAATTAAAGAAGTTTGGCTCTCTGGGTACTCTACTGCATAGTGCCTAAAAGATCCCAGCAATATTTGTCCTCAACAGATCTGCATTTCACTAGACATGATAGCAAAGGTGAGGGATAGAGAAGACTCCAAGAGGTATTTACAAATGTACTTGGGCTGTGAGAGGTCATGGTGAATACAGATAGGGACCAGAACTCTGATTCATTGGTATAGGGAACTCCCAGTTGAAGAAACTCCTAAGAATACAAGTTGACATCTTATCTGGAACTTAGGGTTTTAGAGAGTTACCTAGAACGTTGAGAGGATATGACCTGCTCCAAGTCACAATGCAAGCATGTGTCAGAGGGTGGATGTCAACCCAAGTTTTCCTGACTTGGAGACCAGCTAGTTATCCATTATGCCATTGTGTTACAGATACCTGACACAATACCTTCCTTCTAGGATAAAAATTGACAAGTCAAGAGCCCCATAGATAGTCACTGGGTGAATTACTGATTAACTGATTGAATAAATGAATAAAAAACCCTTTTCAAGATTTCTGTGCAAAAGAAGAATAAACTGGAATAGCAAATCATTTAAGAAATAAATCTCCAGTAATTTTTTCCATCTAGGAGTGTTTGAGCCTTAACCAAATCTCAGATGAGTAGATTAACTCATGTACCACCTTTCTTTTCAGGAAGCTGAGGCTATGTTAGCAGCTCCTTTGGGCACTGCCAATTGTGTGTGGGCAGCCACTGAAAATTCCCATGGCCCAAGCAATGTTGATGGAAAGAATCATGGTTGTTTATTTTCTTGACCATTTGCCACAGGGAAAATGTTTCAGTCCCTGAAGAGTAGAATTAAACCAAAGTATAGTTTCAGCCTATCAATTAGTAAAGAGCTATTTAAGGTGTGTTTTTAATGGACACACGCCCATAAAAATCTAGTCAGCCATTCTAATGCATAGTGTAAAATTAAGCTCATTGTTTTTCCTATTTTAGTTAGGCACACCTACTATCTTGCCTTCATAATAGCCCCAAAAGGTAGTGGGAGACTGACCAATGAGAAGCTTATCCCCAGAACATGTAGTGCTCTTCTTGCTGCCAAACCACACATAGGGTCTTGGTGAGCTTGTTTCTAGAAATATGGGATAATGTGTAATGGAGGGCTTTGTTCTCCAACAGTCATGTGGTGAAGACTTTCAATTTTCTATTTTAGCCAGCACTGAGAGTGCATACAAAAACTTCACAGGAGAAACCTGACCCTCAGATAATGATGGACTACAACGGGCTTCTGGCTGGGGAAAGTTGCTGAAAGAGGTAGTGTGAGGACTATTGGCCTACCTTATCTACCTGATTTGACATGAATCCTTGAACACATGGTCCTGTTTTTTCTTTCTTTCTCAACCCGTTTTGTCTCTTCTTTCCTAACATGTGGGAAGGAAAATTGGAAATAGGATATTCTAGGCTGTGACCTTGTAAAATTCAAATGGCTCTACACACCTTTCAGATTGGCTAAGATGACAGGAAAAGATAATGATGAACGTTGGAGGGGATGTGGGAAAACTGGGACACTGATACATTGTTGGTAGATTTGTGAACGGATCCAGCCATTCTGGGAGCAATTTAAAACTATGCTCACAAAGCTATCAAACTGTGCATACCCTTTGATCCAGCAATGTTTCTACTGGGCTTATATCCCAAAGAGATCTTAAAGGAGGGAAAGGGACCTGCATGTGCAAGAATGTTTGTGGCAGCCCTCTTTGTAGTGGCCAGAAACTGGAAACTGAGTGGATGCCCATCAACTGGAAAATGGCTGAATAAATTTTGCTATATGAATGTTATGGAATATTATTGTTCGGTAAGAAATGACCAACAGGAGAATTTCAGAAAGACCTGGAGAGACTTACACGAACTGATGCTGAGTGAAATGAGTAGGACCAGGAGATCACTGTACATGGCAACAACAAGATTATATAATGACCAATTCTGATGGATGTGGCTTTAGTCAACAATGAGATGACTGAGACCATTTCCAATGATCTCGTAATGAAGGGAGCCATCTGAACCCAGAAAGAGGACTGTGGGAAATAAGTGTGGATCACAACATAGTATTTTCATTCTTTTTGTTGTTGTAGTAGTTTTTGTTTTCTTTTTCATTCCCCCCCCCCTTTTGATCTGATTTTTGTTGTGCAACATGATAATTGTGGAAATATGTATAGAAGAATTGCACATGTTTAACTATATTGGATTACTTGCTGTCTAGGGGAAGAGGTAGGAAGAAGGGAGGGAAAATTTTGGAACACAAGGTTTTTCAAGGGTCATTGTTGAAAATTATCCATACATATGCTTTGAAAATAAAAAAGCTTTAAAAAAAAAAAAAAAAAAAAACTTCAAGTGGAGGAAAACTACTAAAGTTCCAGGAGCTGAAGTCCATGCCATAGTAAAGAGAAAGACTGGACCACAACCCAGCAAAGGGTTAACTACACAATGAAAATGCTGAGTCCTACAAAAGGGAGCAATTTGTTCATTGGCTTAGAAAGAAAGAAGTTAGAAATGAAATTGATAGAGAGAATGTTTTGTAGATATTTCTTTAAGCTTGAACCCACTTACCCTTACACTCCAGGGAAAAGTATGCCCTGAGTACTAAAAGAAATGTTTTCTCCTTTTGTTCCTGATAGGTCTTTTAAGTAAAAATCCCACTATAAAAGCTAATTGAAGTAAACTGGTTAAGTGAAATTAGAGGTGTAGTCACTGATGACTTGAAATTGGGGAAAGAACATACCAAAAAGGTGCTTGAGCCAAGAGCATTAGAATGATAGCAATAAATTATTAAAGGGGAGAAATAGTCTTCCTCATGTACTTGACTTATTGCAAGTGGATGTTGGAATATTGATCACCAGAACTTATAGAGGCTCTTTCCAGGAGACCCCCTCCAGGGGTCATTCCTTATGAATCTTTCCTGGGAAGACTCTTCCTGAGAAGTGCCTGGAATTAAGCTGCTTCCTTAGTATCAGGTTTACTTTTCAGTTAACACAGCAGCTTCATAGGAGATCCCTATTCACCATCTCTAATGTTTCTCCTTCTTAATATAAACTCAATGAATACCAAAATAAGGCCTATACCACTTAGGTGAAGTGGGAAGCATGACATGATAGCATATCGGATTTGGAAACAAAAAACTGGATGTGAATCCCATCTTTGAGATTTTTCTAACTGTATGGCCACTGATAAATTATTTTACTTTTTTAATCCTCAGTTTTCTCATCTGTAAAATGAATATCATAGCATCTACCACAGTGGATTTTCTTTGGCCTCAAATACAATAATAAATATAAAATGCTTTACACAATTTAACATTTTATAACTATTAGTCATCATTGGAATTCATTTATCTTTTTGTTGGAATTCAAATAGAAATACTTCAAGAACAACTTACTATCCTGAAATTATTCTTTTATATTTAATGTTCTATGGACTTTATGATGATAGATAAAATTACTATTTTCATACCTAAATCAAAGTATTAGAATGCAATTTCATCCTATAAAAGGCTAACTGAAAGCATCCTTGATTCAAATCCAATAGCAAATAAAACAGAATGCATTATATATTTCTCATTCTGCCCTCATATGATTTTGATTTTTCTATCAGGCCTCTATATTTTTATGGTTTTCATCATTATTATTACTACTGTTATTACTACTACTGCTGCTGCTGCTGCTATTAATTCTTCTACTACTACTGCTATTACTACTTCATCTTTTTCTATTTCTACTACTACTTTTGTTATTACTACTACTATTACTTCTTCTACTACTACTATTACTACTACTACTGCTATTACTACAACTACTACTACTACTACAACTATTTTAGTATTACTACTACAACTACTACTCTTACTACTACAACAATAACTACTACTACTACTATTACTACTACTACAACTACTACTACTATTACTACAACTATTATTACTACTACTACTATTACTATAACTACTACTACTACTACTACTACTACTACTACTACTACTATTACTAGTACTAGTATTAATACTACTATATCTACTACTACTACAATGACCTATATGATCTTGGCTACGTTATTTCACCTCTCCTCATATTTCTCCTCTGCAAAAGTTTGTCCTGAGTGAAAAAAGCTGAATTAGATAATTTCTAAAGTACCTCTTTGCTCAAAATTCCTGTGATCTACAATTTCAAATGCTTTTTAGAATTAACACTTCTCTGTGATTCCTTTGCTTTTATCTCTTTTATTCTCCTTTAAAATGACTTGAGAAAATAAAGTGAGTGCCCCTCAAATGAGGAGTGATTGAAAAATTAATGACATGTGAACGTAATGGTCTATTCATAAGCATTAACAAATGGTGAATATGGGGTATTTGAAGAAATGTAGGAAGATTGGTATGAATTGATGCCAAGCAAAATAAGCAGAACCAAAAGAACAATGTTTATAAAGATTACAATATAAATGAAAAGTTCAGTAAAAAGAAGCTGAACTTTAAGTAACAGGGAAAAGCAATCAATGTCTGAGAAAAGAGACAGAAAAAAATATGATCTCTCTCTTGGTAGAGAAGTTAGGGGATGCTGGAAGAAAATAGTGGATACATTTTCAGACAAGGTTTCTATATTTGATGACATGTTTAATTTTTTTTTTTTTTTGCCATGTTGAAAGGTTCAGTTAGGTGAAAGAATTAGAAAGTTTAGAAATGACTGTGATGTAAAAACAAAAGATTAGATAATTGAGTTTTGCAAAAAAAAATTGAATCATATTTACTTTTGTAAACAAAGAAAATTAAAATGATACTTATTTTAAACTCTTTAAAAATTGTGACATCATAGAAGTAGGGCTTAGAAGCCTGATAGAGAAAGTTAGTATGGGTATTAAAAGTTCCCCAGGAGCATAAAATACACAGAAACCGAAAATGTCTTTCATTTTACCTCTCTCCAAAGCTTGGAAACCTTTTTCTATCCTATAGCAATGAGCATTATGGAGTGGCCATTGCCTTCTACAAAACATACTTTTCTTAAGAGCTGATCAAAAACTTATAATTCCGTCTTTTAAGTTGAATTCACAAAAAAAAGTGTAAGCCATGTCTTGTTTAAAATGTTTCCTAAATGGTAAATAACATATAAAATCCTTTTGACCTTGGGGATAAACTGTGAAAAACTGAAGTTATGCCTTTTTTTAAGGCATTTATGACCATGGACTAGGGGCGGGCAGCAAACGGGGATATCTGGCATCTAGACAGCTGTGTAAATCCCATGTAACCTATGCTCATCCAATTAAAGAGCTTTCAGCACACACCCACATGAACTCTAGCTTTCTCTCCTCAATCCTTTTTTCCACAGTGTAAACACTATTGTCAGACCAGTTCTAGTAGCAATTTCTGGAGCCTACAGAACAGGTCTTGAAATGACAGCTGTCAAAATAGGTCCTATGGCTATCTTCCTCAAGAGAAATTGCCATTCAGTTGCAAAGATAAACAGCTCTTGGAAAAGGAAATATTGGTGAAAAATATAATTAAATTCCTTCAAGAATCTTTTTTTTTTTTCAATTCACAAGCCACCTTGATTAGGTCAGAATCACACAGTGTACAAATTTTACAAATATGTCAACAGAGCATAGCAAGTTATAACTCATCTACAGCATTGGCTCCAATTCCGTTACCTACAGGATTTTCAAAGTAAAGATATTCTCTCCCTGACATGGGAAGACTTTTTGATCTTAAATGTGATCTTGTAGGAGTATTTTTAAAGTCACTCAGAAGTTTTGACTCTTCTCCATGAAAAAAAAGAAAAGGGTGTCAATGATAAGCATTGGGACTCTGATGGAAATTTGTCAAGTAATAGTACTTTTTTTGTCCTTGGTACAACAATTCATATTTAACTGCTGGCTAAGCACTGTGATCAGTGTCAAGTAGACATTATACATACAAAAACTCGCCCTTGCACATCTGTGTTCCCACTCCCATTTTCCAACACCATTTGCTGGGGCCTATGGCTAATACCCAATGGAGAGGAGCAATAAAGGCAAAGGCAGAGGCCCAGGCCTTTTCTGACTTTGACATGCGGAAAATGCAAACAACTCCAGATCTTAAGCCCTTAACTGCTTTTCTTTCTAAGATACTTTGCCATTTAGTATTACTTCCCAGATGTGATATAATAGAAGTCACTAGATAGGAGATCAGCTTTAGAACTAAAACTAAAGTCTTTATCCCTTCCTCTCTTTCCTCACATGAAAAATGGCAGGAGATTTTAAGGTCTCTCATAGCTTTGATTGCAGACTGTTCTACTGGAATCAGTATAGGACTTAATGGGGGGGAGAGTATGAATCCCAGCCCTTAATAACTTAATAACGGGCTGTAAATCCCTTTAACCTCTCTGAAACTCAGTTTAATCATCTCTAAAATAGGAATAATAATAATATTCATCCCACTCGCCTATTGGGTTTTCTTTCTTGGAGGGGGAAGGAGGAACAAGTATTTAGCAAACATATACTAAGTCATTGTTATATACTTTACAGATATTAACTTATTTGAATCTTTTTTTCTTTCTTTTTGCTGAGGCAATTGGGGTTAAGTGACTTGCCCAGGGTCACACAGCTAGGAAGTGTTAAGTGTCTGAGGCTACATTTGAACTCAGGTCCTCCTGATTTCAGGGTTGGTGCTCTATCCACTGTGCCATCTAGCTGCCCTGGCATATTTGAATTTCATACCAACTTGGTGAGGTAGATGTTATTATCATCCCATTTCACAGCTGAAGAAACTGAGGCAGAAAGCAGTTAAAATATTGCACAGAATCACATAGATAGTAAGTGTCTGATACTGGATTTGAACTCAGATCTTCCTGAATCCAGATCCAGCACTCTATTCATTGCATTTTCTAGTTGCCTCTGAGAAGTGCTTTGTGAAACTTAAAAGTGCTATTTTTATTTGAGCTATTATTATTGTTCTAATTTTATACTACGGTAATAGGTTTTGCTAAGTTGCTGTTTCCTTGTGCACAACAATATAGCTTAGGTTATCTTGATAGACTCTATTTTCCTATACATAGCAGGTACTCAGTGCAATATTTGACAAATTCTAATGAATTGATTTGAAGCCATCACATTACATTAGTAATATTTAAGCTCCTTAAGGTCAGGAGACTGTTTTTTATTTTGTCTTTGTATTGCTAGATTTAAAATATGATTTACACATAGTAGGTGTCTAATAAATAATCAGCACTTAGCATACTCCTTGGCACACAGTAGGGGCTTAATAAATGTCCTTAGATTAATTATCGATCAATTAAATGCACATTGCTAGATGGATTATTTTGCAGTATTTCTGATCCCAACTGATCCAATATTTATATTTTGGTTGGTGGCACATCCAGGTCTTTTTTTCCTTTCATCCATTATGAAAATTCCTTATTGCATTTGCAGCTTTTCAAATGCATTATTAAAGTCTGATGACAGCACATTGCATCTCTGCTCTCCGAATTCCCTGGGTCATGGCTGCACCTTAGCACAGACAGCATCGGATTTTACACGTAATTGATATTGATCAGGACCATTAAGGCAGAGGCTCTTCCATCAGACTGTGAAGGCAAACTTGAGAATGTCCCTGCATTAGCCACTGCCTGTGTGAGCCCTGGGATCCTGGATGATTCGCTCTCCCCATCTCAGCCATGGGCCAGCATCTTGAAGAGAGTACTCTTCTGATGTGTTCATGGAAGAAAGAGATCAAGTGCTCTGACCAGTTATGTGCATTATAGGGGTCACTTCATTTGCATCATTACCAAATTGCTGCCCTTGCCTCCGCCTTGAACAGTGACAGGTGGGGGTCTGGTGAGGGGGGGTGGATACAAGAACTGTCTTCCAGCATTTAAAGGCTTATACTGACAGATTAGATTTATTCTGCTTGATTGCTAAGGGAAGAATTAAGAACAATGGGTGAAAGTTAGAGAGGCAGATTTAGGCTTGATTATAGAAAAACTTATTAACAATTAGAGTTATTCTTATTAACAATTAGAAGTGTTCTAAAGCAGATTGGGCTGCCCCAGGAGGTAATAAGTTTTTCCTCACTAGGGTCTTCAATCAAAGACTGGATGACCACTTAGGGGACGGTCTAGAGGGGGTTTATGAGCAGGTATGCACTGGACTAGATGATCACAGATGATTTCCCATTCTGAAATTTTCAGATATGCTCTGTTATTTCATAGAAGGAATGACAATGTGGCATAAACTGGTGCTGCTTTTAAATTTTCACAGGGGCTGGGTCATGAAGACCCCTAAGTATAACTATGTGGCTGACTTGTATCAGCAGCTTGTTATTACAGCCATGAATAAATCCACACCCATTCTCATTCACTGCCTTTGTGTTTGTTCAATTGTTTTCCTTTTTACTCAGATAGGCCACTGTTTATCAGTCAGCTTGGTGACAATACTAGACTATTTCTAAAATGGCAGACCAAATTTTTACTTTTGCATCAGTAAATTATGGTGTTGTGGGTGACTCTCTTTCAGGGATGCCATAGAGGACATACATGGAATATAGATTTAGAAGATACCATTCATTTCAACCCCTCTGTTATCTTATTATTAGTAGTAATAATTAATAATAGCTAGCATTATATTACATCTAATATGTGACAGGCACATATTAAGTGATTTACAATTATCTCATTTAATTCTCACAACTACCATGGGAGGTAGATGTTATTATTAACCTCATTTTACAATTAAGAAACTGAGTCAAGCAGAAGTAAAATGGCTTACCCAGGGTCACAGAATTAGTATCTGAAAAAAGATTTAAACTCAACTATCTCTGACTCCAGATCTAGTACTCTGTGTACTGTACCACTTAGCTCTCTCTTAATGATGAGAAAACTGAAGTGTAGAAAAGGGGTGTATTTGTGCACAATCACACTGGTAATTAATAGAAAAGCCACACTAGAAACCTGTCTCTTAGATTATAAATTCCATGTTCTTGTCCCCATGCAACATGTCTTTTCTGGAACGAGGTTCAGGGTCTAGGCTGTCTTAATTCATTTTACCATACTGGCCCCTTGATAACAAGACTGAGGGTGATAGCCTACAGATTTTGATTGGTCCTTCTCAAGATCTTCTTTCCTACATTTGAAGAGCTCAAGAGGTCCCTATTACCTCAGGCTGCTTGTCTATCCTTTTCTATTCTCTCAGAGGATGGGAATACATCTTTCTGAATTTCTTCTTAGTAAAAAAGAAGATCCATCTCCTTTTGGATCTTTTTGATTAACATTTGTTTCCTATCTCTGATTTAAATCTCTCTTCCTCCAAATTCCTTCTATGAAAAGGTCAGGAGACTCTTTTCAGTGAAGCTGTTCCTAGGTAACAAGGAACAGGACCCAGTGCTCTTGTAAGAGGGATGATAAAAATAAAGAAACTATGAAAGGAGAGAATAAGTCAGTTATGGAGAAATAAAAAGTCACAAATCAGAAGACCTTAATCTTCTTAGGTCTCAATTTCCACAGCTGAAAAATGAGGGAACTAAATGACCCCTTAATTCCCTCCTAGATATGGAGTAACTTACAAAAATGTTATTTATGTAATTTTTTTGAGAACCCATCAGCTATCTAAAGCTAGATAGACCTGCATACCTAATTATCATAGTCTCATGGATGAAACCCTGTTCTAAAAACCATTTTGTATGAATTCTGTTTTGTGAGCTTCTCTCAACTCTCTGAGACACTGTGGGTACTTATTCTCTCTGGGTCTCAGTTCTTCCACCTGGAGAATGAGGTAAATGATCCCTATCCCTTTATATATTCAATATGTATTTACTACAGGCCCACTATGCATCAAGGATTGTGCTAAGTGTTATGAAGGATAAACTAGTGAATAAGGAACAATTCCTGTCCTCACAGGAGGGCAAAATTCTGTATCAGGTGAACAAAAATGCTCCTCAAACTGTACTTGTCAGATTTAAAGAATTATCAGAATTGTAGGAAAAAGAATAATGTCTGGAAATGCTTTTTCCTCAAGTTCCTGGCTTTGTATACAACATTGCATGATGCTTGGTCTTTATGATTTTATTCAAAAACATTTTTTCCTTTTGGTCATTATAGCTGCAGCTCCTACTTCCAGGTAGAATATAGATCTAGTTTCAGAAGTTGCTTTGTTATAACTACTTAATGACAAAATTGTGTGTATCTGTATGTATGTCTGTGAGACTAAAACTCAAGATGATTATCTGATTATTCTATTTTTGAGGGTGTCCTATGACTTACAGGCAAACCAAAAAAAAAAAAAAAAAAAAAAATCAAAAGCCTTTTCAGTTCGCAAAAAAGTCCATGAATATGTTTAAATACTTCAAGGTTGCTAGGAAAAGACAAGACAAATGGTCTTTGTAAAATTCATAGAATCTCATCAGGTACTCATCTGTCCGGGCATTGTTGCCAAAATTCAATACTTTACTTGTAGCTATCATTTTTCATGTGATTAAAAAAGAACTTGGTCCTGTACAAGGTTTTGAACTGTGGAAGTTTGAAGAGTTCAATTCGTAAATTTCCCTGGGCTGTATTAGGAGAGCTGACCCTGACGCCTTTGCCCAACAACATGAATTTGCTGAAGGTTTGTGAGGAAGGTGCTTCATTCACAGTTCGCAAAGCTCTATAGAGAGGGAAAGAGCTATAGAAAGGTAGCTAATTATTATAATTGAAGTGGATGAGTGAGGGAATAAATGAATAAATGAAATATTTAAGTCAGGAAACAAGTGAAAGAAGCTTTTAAGATTAAAATAATAAAAACTGGCATTTTTAGCATGAACTTGGTCTCTTACTCTAGAGTAGGAGATTGAAGAGAATGTTTTATCATTCTATTCATATATACTTGGCATTATTCAAAGTAGAAAATTTGTTGTTATATGATGAATTGGAGCTGCATAGGTAGACATTGAAAGACAGCATGGAATAAAAGATAGGAGGAGACTGACCCTGAAGTCAGGAAAACTTGGATTCCGGAAAACCTATTCTGCCTCTGACATATATTGCCTGTGTGACCCAGAGCAAATTATTTAAACACTCAGTACCTCTCTTAGACTATGAATTATAGGTAAAGTGGATAATGTGGTCATCTGTATTGGTGGTAGGAGTTTCTGTAAAGGGAGCTCTGAAAGAGATAGACAGACATAAAAAAACAGAGAGACATACACAGTGGGAGAGAAGAGATAGAAAGAGACAGAGAAAGAGACAGAAACAAAGACAGACAGACAGAGAGACATATATACACAATGGGAGAGGAGAGATAGAAAGAGACAGAGACAAAGACAGACAGACAGAAAGACATATATACACAATGGGAGAGGAGAGATAGAAAGAGACAGAGAGAGACAGAGACAAAGACAGACAGACAGAGAAAGAAACAGAGAGACATATATACATAATGGGAGAGGAGAGATAGAAAGAGACAGAGAGAGAGAGACAGAGACACAGAGACAAAGACAGACAGAGGCAGAGAAAGAGAGGGAGAGAGAGAAACATAGAGATAGAAAGTCAGAAACAGAGATAAAGAGACAAAAACAGGCAGAGAAAGAGACGGCTACAGGGATAAAGAGAGAGACAGAGATGCAGTCTTAAAGTCAGTAAGACTTGGTTTCAAGTCCTACCTATGACTAGCATAGCATTTACTCTTTCAGTATTCTGGGCAATTCTCTAAGTCTATAAATTGCAAAAATGGTGCCAATCTCTACTGGAAGCAGGATTTCTTCTTCTAGGAGTTCTCCCAACCAAGGGAATCACAGACCAAACTAGCCCCTGTCCTACCTCGATGTATCCTATGTACATTTATGAACTCTGTGAGCCATTCCTACTACATTTCCTCCAGTACTTATTTGCATCACCAAGACACTGTTAGGAAAAAGTAGAGCTTCAGGGTCTTGAATAATCCACATAATTGTTTCTGTGTAGGCTTAGATTTTAAAATGCGCTTATCTAAAAGTTCTGCACAGATTGCAAAGATTCCTTGAACCCCCACCCTCCTTGATATTCCTCAGTATATGCATGTAGCATATAGTGTCTTGTTTCTTTTGTTAGATAACTGAAACAGAGGAGGTGATGCAATATCAAATCTAAGCATTCAAGGTCAGCATTTCCCAAATGTTCTGGTCACAGAACTTTTTTTTTTTTTTTTTGGATTGAAAGAAGATCACAGCATCATAAACTGAAAACTGAAGGAATCTTGGAGGGTGCCTGATCTAACCCTTTTGTTTTATAGATGATGAACTGATTAAAAGAGCATAGATTTCGAATTGTAAGGAAACTTAGATGTCATTTACTCCAATCTTCTCATTTTATAAATAAGGAAACTGAGGCATATGGCATTTAAGTTGCTTGCCTAAGGCCAGACACAAAGTATCACATGTAAATTATGAATCCACACCTTGCTGACTCCAAAGCCATCCTTCTGTCCAATAAACCATACTGTTTCTCTAAAGTCCCTGAGATGTATGACAGATAATAATCTGGAAGGGAGGATTCCAACTTAGACCTGTCTTCTGTGGTTAGAACCCAAATATATTGCTACTACAAGTCATAAATTGTTGTCTAGAGGAAACGTGGGAATAAAATAATGGAATAAAAGAGGTCATAAAAATTTTAAAGCAAAATAGAAGAAATTAAACCTATTTTCATACCAAACAAAATGCTCCACAGTATATTTGTGCACATATAACTGAACATTTAATATTTTAGAGTAAAAAATATTGCTCGCATCAAATTTTCTTACAAAATCTCTATTTACACCCTATGGGTGCTATTTGGGAAATACAAATAGCCAGAGTGGAGCACCCTATTAATACGAGACATTCTGAAATAGACATTTTTACAAAAGACAGGGGCAGATATGGCTTCCAAGGTAAAGAACACCTTTTACCTCTAGGTAACTAGAGGAGTCAACACTATTATCACAGAGCTTGGTAGTTTCCAGTTGTACCACCAATACAAGTCTTCCTTACTTGGCCATTCAAACTATAAAAAGACTCTGAATATTTGGTTATATTTACCACTTAGTCAATGAATCAAATGTTTAGAAAAAGTCCATTATATGCCCTGGGCAGATAGGTAGTACGGTGGAGAGACTATGAGTCCTCCGACACTTAATTAGGTATGTAATGGGAAAGTCACTTAACCCTGTTTGCCTCAATTCCTCAATTGTAAAATGAGATGAAGAAGGAAATGGCAAGCCACTTTGGTATCTCTGCCAAGAAAACCCTAAATGGTGTCACAAAGAGTTGGACATCAATAATAATAATGTTGGAAAACATTATATGCCTAGTCCTGAGCTTTGATTGCTAATGAATATACAAAAGTGGAAAAGGAACTCTACCTTGACGTTCTTAGTTGGCAGGCAACATAAATATGAAACAATCAGAATGGACTCAGCAGACATTAGCTTTGATACCCATCAGTTATCTTCAGCCAACATGAGTTTTTTTTTTTTTTATCACCATATGTCTAATTGTATGCATCCATATTTTGTTTTGAATTATCAATGGACATATATAGTAGAATATAAGCTCCTTGAAGGAAGAGTCTGTTTTTTAATTTATCAGCACCCACCTCTGTGCTTTTGTATATAGCACATAATAAGTTTTGTTTAATAAATGCACGGGTAGGGGAAAGAAAGAAGGAAGAAAGGGGGGGAAGGAAGGATGAAAGGAAAAAGGAAGGAAGGAAAGAAGGAAAGGAAGGGAAAGGGAGGGAGGGCAGGGAGGAAGGAAGAAAGAAAGAAGGAAGGAAGGAAGGAAGGAAGGAAGGAAGGAAGGAAGGAAGGAAGGAAGGAAGGAAGGAAGGAAAGAAGGAAGGAAAAAAGGAAGGAAGGAAGGAAGGAAAGGAAGAAGAGAGGAACAAATTCTGGATGTCCATTTTCCTCAGGACAACAATAAGGGATATAGAACATAAAGGAAAATTTAAAGGGCTAAAAAAAAAGAGAAGGCCTTCAACATGTTTGATGGGTCTCCTGTCATGAACTTGGGGGAAGGGGAAATGGGATGTGGACAATTGATATGGATACAAATAAATTATGATCATTGGTGGGAGGACCAAAACATGTAAGATCACAGATGCATTTGAGAATTAAAGAAAACATCCAAATATTCTTTTCCTGTCCTTTTCAAAACCATAGAAAGATCCCACTTCTTCAAAATTTGCTCTCAGCAATGACAGAGAAAATAGCTTTAGAATGCATGGGTGTCAGAAAAAAAAAAGTAAAAAGGTAAAGCAAAAGAAAAACCTTTTTTTCAGTTGGGGCAATATTTTGCTTCAGAGGGGGGAAAATCAGTCTTAAATTCATTTTGATTCTGGTCTCATACACCCTCTGCGGTCACAAGGGAAGAAAAAAGTTTCCTTACATCTTACGCAGCAGTGTCCTTACAGACCCTATTTTCCTCGGAACTTTTTTCTTTCTTTCTTTCTTTTTTTTTTTTTTTTTTTTTTTGCAGCTTTAGAAAAATAGATAATTACTTCAGTTAATTTCAGCAAAACAGTTCAAACTCATCAGGGCTGAACAAGTATAATTTACTGCTCCTTCTGACTTATTGTTTTGACTAGATCTAGATTGATGATTAAAGTGGTAAACAGTAACATTTTTATAAAATGGCTGACTCTGCCAATGGCAACAGAATAAGGAACCTGCCGGAATAGCTGGGCTGTGATTGTGATTGTGCTCTAGGCTGTCAACAAAGAATATAAGTATTTGACAAGGTGTTATCTAATTGTGTTTTTAAAAGCCGCGATACATACATCTTTTAATGTGTCACTTTAAGCAGCCAGAGAATTTCTTTTATTAAAAAGTACAAAGGAAAAAATGAATGCCTTGCATTTTCGTGTGCGTGTGTTTTTTTTTTTTTTTTTCTTTTCCTCCAGCTCTGCCCTTTTGCCGTCATTCGGTGGAATATATTTGCTCTTTAGTCAAATTGGCTTTTATTTAAATGGTTGCCCAAAATAGCACAGCAACATTAGGTGCATGAGAAGAAAGAACAGTGTGTCCCATAGACAGTTTTTTCCTTCTTTGAGGGGGTTAGGGATGAGGGAGAGATGTGGAAATTGACTGATGGTAACAGAAGCTTAAGGATAAAATCCTGACACTCGGAGATGAGAACAAGGAGTATGAGGGTCAATGGCACATTGTCTCCTCCCTTGTTCTTCTTTCACTGAGGGGTCATTATGGGGAAAGCCCAATGTCCTTAGATTTTTGGAAAGAAAGGCACCATCTCCACCAGAAATAACAAACCTTTTGCAGTTGTGGCCCTGTAGGGTACCTGTGGACACCTTTGGGGCCCCTCTGTCAACCCCTTCCCACCTTTCTCTTTTTATACACTCTTTTCCAATTGTTGTCATTTTTCTTTCTCTCTATATTTCCCATGCATTCATCCTACTGGCAGACATCGTGCAAAGGAGGTTAATGAACTCCAAACAAGAATTTCAAAGCTACTGATAGGAAAAGTCACTTGCTTTCTGTAAGATATGAGAGGATGCTAGTCGATAAAACACATACGACCCAATGGTAATACAAGCTCATGTAACCAAGAGAAATAAGAGGTTCAAGGATTCCCTATAATGGTGAGATTCAAGGATAACACCCAAATGAGCATGGAATAGAAATGACCTGGGAAAGGTAAGGGACTGGTTTGGGTGGAGTATTTACCCTTAACTGTCTCTGAAAACATTATTGGAGATTAGGGGTAGGTAAAGAGGAGGGGGGAGACAAAGACATACACACCCACAAGGGAACACTCCACTCACAGAGAGAAGCAGAGATAGAGACCAAAACAGAGACCAAGAGAGACAGAGTTGTGTGCTATAGGCTGTTAGCACATGATAAAACTAAAGACCAAGAAGTTCCTCCTTTCAAAAATCTTTTAATAAAAGTACTCATTTTGAGCATGTGGGGAATTCATATTTTAATCCTTGCAAGGAATTTACATTTATTAGTCAAATAAAACTTTTACCCATTTCTCTTAGTTCTAGTCTCTGAATGCTTCAGAACAAAGTAAGCACCTGTTTCATATGACAATCCTTCAAATATTTTAGGAGTGTTATCATATTCTCCGTATGTCTTTACTTTCTATACTACATATTTCATGTTTTTTTAAACATATCTTCATTTGAATTTGAAGCTCTATACCATCCTGATTACACTCTTCACCATTTCCTCAATATCCTTCTTAAAATTGATGCCCAGAACTAAACAAAATGCTACAAAATTGGCCCAATTGGGTAATGTAGAGGGCAAAAGGGACAGCAGGACAGTCAGTGGCTAAAGCACTGGGCTTGGAATCATTTCCTGACTTCAAATCTGTTCTCAGACACTTATTAGTTGTGTGACCCTAGGAAAGTCATTTATTAACCTTGTTGGCTTCAGTTTTCTGAGCTAGAGAAGGAAATGGCAAATCATTCCAATATCTTTGCCAAGAAAGTCCCAAATGGGGTTACAAAGAGTTGGACACAACTGAAAAACAACAACAACAACAAACAACTGAACAAGAGTGGGATATATATCATAATTTTTGGACAACATGTCTCTCAGTAAGATTAGGTTAGTGGTTTTTGTTTTTGTTTTTGTTTTGTTTTTGTCTACTAAATCACACTGTTAACTAATATTGACCTTGAAGTCCACTAAAATGCATAGCTCTGTCAGACAAAATGCTGCCAACTCCGACCTCCCCCCGTTTTATACTTGTGAAGATGATTTCTTAAACTTGATTATAATACTTCATATTTATTTCAATTAAATTTTGTTTGATTTGATTTTGTATAATATTCTAGGTTGTCAAGATCTTTTTTGTTATGAGCCAGAACTTGAAACAAGGTGGATCTAATTTAGCATGGTGCTTAACAGTTCTCTAGTTCAGTCCATGTACTTAGTACTTACTATAATTCCACAAGATTCACACCTTTAAGAGAGCCTATATAAGCTAGGAGCTTCAACCAGGATTCAGTTGAAGAGATTCAGAGGCCAGAGAAAGAGGCAGGAACTCAAACTCTCAGAACCAAGACTATAGAAGGCCTCCAGAAAAACTAGCTGAGCCCCGAATGAAGGAGACAAGACTTTAAAGGAGACAATAAAGGATCTGGACTTTAACTCCTGGCTGCATTTGGGGTGATTATTACACTAAACTGAAACTAAGGCTGCTCCCAGAAGCCCCCCAAGAAACCTGCTCCCAGAGAACATTATATTTTAGAGAAGAATATTACACTTTTGGAATTCTGACTATTAGTCACTGCTACCAATATTGGATGGACATACAAATTTGGTAAGCATGGCCTTTCTACCCGTACTCATATACATGATAAATATATAAACACACAAGTCCAAGCCCAGATCTCCCGGGCACTGAAATGATAACCTCTTTTCCAACTGATATCAAACCACAATAACCATTCTTTGGTTCTGGCCATTTAGTCATTTCCAAATCTACCTAGGGATATTATCATCAATCATATATTCAGTGTCACCATCATGTGCTGTCTTTTCTAGCAGTTCACTCATCATCACATTAATGTTAAAGAACATTGCCAGAATTAAAAACAAGCTCACTAATCTATAGTTTGTTCATTTCATTCTCCTCAAAAATTTATGGATATAATAAATTCACCTGACCCCATCACTTTATAAGTGAAGAAACTGAGGCTCAGAAAAGTTAAGTGAATTGCATTAAATCACATAAATAGTAAATTGCATAGCCCAGATTCAAATAGAAGTCCTATAACTCAGAACCCAGTTGTCTTTCCACTGAGCCACCTTGAATTCCAACCAACATCTTCACCCTAATACTCTACAATCTGCTCCCAACCTGCCGAGCTAGCCTATTTACTACTATTCTCAGACACAGATATTGATTTCTGCCAAATTAGCCTTTTCACTTCCCTATGAACTTAGCACGTCCATCCCAGACTTTTTTTAGGCTTCTCTCTCTTTTCCACTGTTTCTAATGCTACCCATTTCTGAGAATTGAGTGTATGTCTTTCCTCATCTAATTCTCTGACTGCTTTAATCCCCACTGTTCTCTCCCTTTTCTAAACAACTATTCTTACTGTCAAAAGCATTCCTGTCACATAGAATATATTGGCTTGAATTGTTCCTTAACATTTTTGTGCATGCATGCATGCCTTATCACGTAACTCAGATTGTGAGCAGCATGATCAAGGACAGACACTATGTATTATTCTCACATAGGGCTCTGCGCATAGTAGGTATTTAAGGAATCTATTTTTCCAGGGTCAAGGGAAAAAATTATATTTCAAAGGGAAAGGAAAATAGGCTGAATATTGAAATAAAATCCACTTGTGGCGGGTATCCCTAGAAATTGTACCTAGTCCATCATTGGAGTTTATCTGGCTTGTTTTGGGGAGGTCTTCCTGCAAGTAAAATGGATGTGGTTTAAAGTTTTAGGACTCTGACTTTAAATGTTACTGTGACTTGGGGAAATGACAAGTTTTTTTTGTTTGTTTTGTTTTTTGTTTTTAAGATTATGTGCTTATAAAATACCTGATATTTCCTCAAAGCATAGGTGGAGCATGAAGGAGTGAGAAACCATTATCTCCATAAAATAAACACTTTACTGAGTGATGCAGAAGACTGAGCTTTTCCAGCTCTTTTGTTCTGCCATCAAACTGGAAACAAGTTTATAGGAAATCACAGGTGATAGGTCTGGATGAGACCTTCAAGATCATTTAGCACGACCTTTTGTTTGACAGAAAAAAATCGAACCATTTCATCCTAGAGTGTCTAGGTATCCTATTTCTTATATAATTTCTTATCTTGGATATCAACTCTCAGTCCTACTGGTACTTTCCCAGTCTTATAAGTTCACAGGACATTGTTCCTGGCAGCAAAAACTGAAGCAAAATGAGAATTTGCCTTCTTGTCATTGCTGGATATCATCAACTTATCTACTTTTGCCAGAGATCCTTATTCTTCTTTGATTCTCCTCTTTTATCCAATATAGATGAAAAAAACTTTTATTTTATTTGGGGGCGGGGGAGTATCATCAACATTCCTCACCAATGCCCATTCTGCACACTTTCACTGGCTGTCTCTCATGCCTGGAATGCGCTTCCTCCTCATTTTTGCCCCCTAACCTCTCTGGTTTCCTTTAACACCCAGATAAAATCCCGCTTTTTATTAAAAAAAAATCTCCAAATTCTTCTTAATTCTTGTGCAATTGACATATTCAACATATATAGGACTGCTTGCCATCTAGGGGAGGGGGTGGAGGGAGAGAGGGGAAAAATCAGAACAGAAGTGAGTGCAAGGGATAATGTTGTAAAAAATTATCCTGGCATGGGTTCTGTCAATAAAAAGTTATTATAAAAAAAAATTCTAGTGCAATTATCTCCAATTTAGCTTGTATGTGTATGTGTTTGTATGTATATGTACATACATACATATACATGTGTAATCTGCAAATATTTATGAAAAAGAGTATATATACAAAATATATGCATATTATAAATAATGTATATTATATATGTAATAATGCACATTTACTATATAAAGTGTATTTATGTGTATATCTGTATCTCTACCCATTTATCTATCCATTCATATCTCTCTTCTCTGACTCTGACTCTGTCTTTGTCTTTCTCTGTCTTTCTGTCTCTATCTCAGTCTCTGTCGTTCTGTCTCTGTCTCTCTGCCTCAGTCTATCTCTATCTCTGTCTCTGTCTCTCTCCTGTTTGTACATAATTGTTTGCATGTAGTCTTCCTCATTAGATTATGAATTCCTTGAGAGTAGGGATGATATCTTTTGCTTTTTTTAAATTTTCAACTCTTAGAACAGTAGCTGGCACATAGGAGACAGAGTAAATGTTTGTTGACTGATGGACTGAACTCACTCTGTGCTTTAGCACACATGACACAATTTTTACAGGGCGATGGCTGGGCTCTTATATTCACTCATCTTCTGTTGTTTTCCTTTGCTTCTACTTTCTACACATGTCTTCTAAAAAATCTAAGTTTTCTGATAAGTTCCCTAAAGATCTATTTGGATGACTTCTCTTTTTCTTTTTCATCAGAATAATTTTTCTTAGTATCTCTGGAATTTTAAAAGGACATTTGACATTTATAGGAAATTTTCCCCACAACAGCCCTTGTGAGCTAAGTAGCAAAAAGATTTTTATCCCCATTTCACAGATGAAAAAGCTCAGGTTCATAGAAATTAAAGAGGTTGCCCAAGGCAACACAGTGAATAAGGAGTTGAGCCAGGACTCAAATCTAAATTTTCTGACTCCCAATCCAGCATTTTCTCTATTAAAACATGGTGATATTTAAGTTTGATGAGGAACTTCAAGCTCAGTTCGAGATATTTTGGGGCAGGGTAGTGAATGGATACTTTCCAAGATTCTCCATATCACATTATCTATTTACTCATCACAAACCAGATCTTATCTGTAGGCTTTCTTTCCCATGAAACTTAATACTGACATCTTAATGCTGACTTCCTTAGCAGATATGGTAGAAAAGGGGAAAGGGAATGGGAATTCAGGGAGGAAAGAACAGAGTCAGCTGCCAGAAAGGGTTGGGAGAGAGCTCTGCCCTCACAGGAAGTGCAGCAGTGTGCCCCTCTCCCTTTCCTACACAAGTCTCAGTTGGGCATCCGAGCGATGAGGGACTAATGACCTGGTCAAAGCAGTTATTTAATCCATCATAGTCAGTGTCATGCAGGGAATCAAGCAATTTGCTACCAGTTATGCAAAGAGGCAGCAGCACAGAGAATGAGCCAAGTCTGATCAGAAGGGCATGATATCCACCCAGGGCATTTTCTCCCTCTGACACGAGCAGGGTAGTTACAGAGAAGGGCTCTGTGTGTGTGTGTGTTGCTCTAGGGAGGCCAGATTACATGGTTAGGCATGCATACTCTGGATCTAGGAAAGTGGAAGGTAGGAAAGCTGTCTCCAAACTAGACTTCTGTGTTTTGACCCTGACGATGCTGCAGGTGTGGAGGAGATGGAAGGTTCACCAAAAGGGTGCTTAAGGATGGGCGGATATGCAGTTGCCACTATCGAGTGGACAGATGTTAGAGATCAGGTTAAATTGGTATTCAGAGCTGCTAGGTACCTTGGTAACAGCTGGAGAAGGAAAGATTTGGTACAAGAAACCCACCAAACGCTTTTCAATATTGAAAGGTTTATTGATTGCCATTTTTGAGATATCTGAGGAATTTGACATTTTGTATTTTTAGCATTATATGACTCACAAGAGCTCTATGGCATGATTCTCCACCTCGCTCAGGAACCATTTCTAAAGATGAAAGAGAACAAAGGGATCCTAACTAGCTATGATAAGAAGGGGAGAACTGGTTCCATTTTTTTTAATTTTATTTTTTATTATAGCTTTTTATATACAAAACATATGCATGGGTAATTTTTCAGAGAACTGGTTCCATTTAAAACTTTATAGTTGAAGTTGAAATATCTTCAAGATCTAACCTTTATTTTGTCTTCTTTTTGTCACAAAAATGTGGACAAATAACTAAATTTCCTATTTAATGTATTTCAATAATTCAGGGAGCTTTAATTTTATCTGGATGATGCTCAAGGAGAGCACAGTTTAATGGAGAAGACAACATGCAAATAACTATGTGTACATGCAATAGAAAAAGAATGAAATCGCTATACATAGTGTAAATAGAAGACAATCCCAGCTGGAGGTCTCTGGCATTGAGAGGACTGGGAAAGACCTCTTGTGGGAGTTAAGATTTGCACTGAGTTTTGAAGGAAGAAAGCCCAAGAAGCTAGGATGCTGAGATAAAGAAGGAGAGCATTTTAAGCATGGGAGACAGTCCATGAAAGAAACATAGAGTTGGGAAATGATGCAAAAAACAACAAGTAGACTAGGTAACTGAAAAGAATCTATACAATAAGGGAGCCAAATGGAGCATTTTATATTTGATCCTGGTGGGAATAAAGAGCCATTGGAGTTTATTGAGTAGGGGGCTGAGAGGGTCAGTTCTGCACTTTAGAAAAATCATTTTGGCAACTGAATGGAAGAAGATAGATTTAGAGACAAAAGGCATGTTTTATTGCTCACTTAAAGGAGATCAAAGCTTTAAAAATTTCCATGACTTTCCCAACATCATATAGTTAAAAACTGACAGAGGCAAGATTTTAACTAGGTTCTTTAACTCTAAATCTAATTTTTAATACACATGACCACACCAACTTTCATTTCTCAGTCCTTCCATGCCTTGGAAATGAATTAATGAATTGCAGTAGTTAAAATGACTCATCATTTGGTGGACAATTCTATGGTGATCTGGTGACACAAACATGGTCCATTACTTGAAGTCTTTACAGTGTGATAGGAACTCTTAGAACTTCTGTGCTTTTGAAAACCAGAGTCACTTCCAAATCATGATAAAGCACCACTATAGGACTTTAGCATAATTATATCCTTTTAAACATATTTTCTCAATATGAATTTGAAATCATCTTGGAGTTGAATGCAATAACTATACCAGAGCCTTGGGTGACTTTCTAGACTCTGAGGTTTCTAAGGTCACTGCAAAGCGAATAAGTGAAGAGTCCTTATACCGACAGTTAACAATTCTTCCCAGTACCATGAAAGTTCATCCTAAAGGAGAGGAAAGGACAGCAGCCAAGGTATTTCTCTCAGAATCATTTGTTTGGTGAGATCCAGACACTAAAAACCATCAAAAGGATTTGGTTTTGCCAAATAGTTTAAAACTTAACTTGCATTAATGTGACTTTGTCAAGAACTAACTCACTTCAGAAAGTGGTATTTATTCATTTGCTATAGTTCCTTTGGAAGTCTGGCAAGTCAAGTCAACATATTGCCTCTGGCAGCCAGGGAAAGACACTAGGCCACGCCACATGGTGAATTTGATTTGAGGGTGGGGGCTTTTCCAAACTTATTTCCTTCTGGGAAAAAAAAAAAAAAAAAGTAGATACCAGGCATGGTAGTTAGCAGATGGCTTGTCATAAGTAGCTTGTTATTTCTCTTCTACAAGGGAAGTTCATTTTATTCTGATCTGATTTCCCAGTTAGAACAGTGATACCTTCTTGGATAAGGAGAATTCAAGAACCACAATAATGGAGATGGTGGTCATTCTTAAATCAGAATCCATCTTGTTTAACCAAGGCTCATTCTTGCCTAAAACTGGATCTTGAACTAAGACACTAGCCAACCCACAAAGAGGAAAGGGAAAATATGTAAGAATGAAGGAAGAAGAATGAGTGGAAATTATTTAGTTGATTAGTGGACCAACTGATGGATTTAGAAGGAAAATACTACCAGAAGGGCATATTCTCCTACACAAAGATTCAGGTATTTTTTGTGTGGTTCATTTTATGTTACAGCTTTATAACAGCATCTCTGATCTGCTTTTCTAGAGTTGTAAATACTTGGTAGCATTTTCACAAATGGATTTTTTTTTAAAAAAAAAACAACAGGTTTCCTAGAGAATTCTGCTCCGACATTCAAAAGAAAATGCTGAACTTGAGGTATCTCCTAAATGGTATAAAATGTGAAAAACCTCCAGCAAGTAATGAATGCATCTCAAGCTTTATACCTGTTTATTTCACACTTTCTTTAATATACCAATTATTCATGTAACACCTAACAGAAAAATGTGTTATAGCTAGCAATCACTTATAAAAAAAAATTTGCTAAACAGTAGCACAACAGCTATGTCCATCACAAGATCATTTATCATCCTTCTATAACCATGAACTTGCTGCCAACTAGAAAAAAAAGTTGATTTAATCTTTGGTTTTAGAGGGGGAAAAAACCCACACAAAATATTTGTGATTATGAGATATTTGCTTTGCATTTCCACAGCCAGTTAGGATTCACAAACATGGAAATCCATTATGGAATGGTATATAAAGTGTGACCGATTCTTGTTCAGTCAATTAGTGAGCAAAGTTTGAATATGATGTTTATCTGATCATCTGAATCTTTAGTACAGTCAAAAGTGAAGAAGTTATTAACAAAAGATTGGGCCGAGTTCTAAGGAGGCCCTGGCTCATCAAGCTACATTTCTGTATATCCACAGTTTCCTAGAAGGCTTATTTCTTATACTAAATGTGATTGAGTTTAAGAATCCAGTTCAGGAAAGATCGGTCCAAAAGATCAGGAAACACACATATGTGTGCTCCCTTACACACACATACACACACACACGATTCAGTCACTAAGTTTTTTGGGTTCTTCATAGATCCAGAATGTACTTTATTCAAAGAACATTTCTGATACTTCAGTTCAACACCAATGTTTCCGGTCCTTTCTCCCCAAACCAAATCCTATTTTTGCTGTGTTTTCCTATACTTGCTGTACCCTGACTCATACGTGGAAATTATCCTGCACATCTGTATTCTGATTATGATATTTAGTGCAAGGGTCATGAATAATAAAATTGCTAAATATGCTTATTGCCATCTATAAATAAAGGTTATCGCACAGAAGAAGGTTTTGTTTTTGGAGTGGCAGAACAAGGCAGGTTGGTTGCAAGACAATAGAGCTTTAATTTTAATATGAAAATAAATACTTAAATTTATAAATATTCAAATGATTGCCGACATACAGGGAAACCGTATTAATACCTGCTTCAGGAATGAGTACAGTAACTGGCAATGAGTTGAGAAAGTTTGCAGGCCTGGCAAGATTATATTCCCTAATTGGCAAAGCCCCAAGCATACTTTACTTTGGGCTCAGTTTGCTCTCAAGAAGAACTTCAGCTCAGCAGTTGAGGAATCTCTACTGCCCCACTGTTCTAGCTCCCCTTTATATATTGTCTTCCTCATTAGAATGTAAGGTCCTTGAAGGCAAGCACTACTTTATTTTCTTGTATTTGTGTTCCCAATGCTTCTGTGCTTTATCAATCTTTATCAATCATAGCAGGTGGAGGGGAACCTTTATGGCTTAGACCAAAGCAGTATCTTTTAATTTACATAAAATAATTGTTTGTAGCTTAAAATGCAGCATTATCAAATACCTCAATAAAGCCAACTATCGCTGCATAATTGGGAACAGGAGCTTTGGGGAGTCAATCTAGGAGAGAAGGGATTGAGAAAGAGGAAGAAGAATAACAATTAGAAGTCTAGGAGATTATCTAGGTTTTAGAGGAAAAGATTCAACCTGCCCTGTGCCCAGGAATATCTGTGTAGGAGAGAATCAGTGCCTCTTTAAATAAGTGATGTATACCCAGTATGGGAATGGAATCACAGACTGTTTAGTCTTCATGAACTCATTCAGTCTTCTTGGCAAAGATACTGGAATAGTTTGCCATTTCCCTTCTTCATTTTACAGATGAAGAAACTGAGGCAAACAGGATTAAGTGGCTTGTCCAAGGTCACATAGCATCTGAGGCCAGAGTTGAATTCTGAACAATGAATCTTACTGTCTTCAGGCCCAGTGTTCTATCCAGCTCACCAGAAGATCTGGTTTCAAATCTGATCTCTGCCACTATCAAAATGATTTTGAGCAGTGTTGCTTAGTTATCAATTGGGGTCTAATTTCCAACTCTGCCTATTACTAGGGTGCAACCATAAGCAAGTCATTCAGGGAATCTGAGGCTGCTTCCTTATTGGTGAAATGTCTGATAATGTCTCTAAGAATTAGCTCATAGGGTTGCTATGGGGCTCAAATCAGCACTTTTGGGAATTTTAAAGTGCTATATCAATATCAATTATTCAGACAATTTATTGTTGAACAATAGTATCGTTCAGCCAATTTACTGGGGTTTTTTGTTTGTTTTGTTTTTTTTCTGGAGACAATTGGGGTTAAGTGATTTGCTCAGGGTCACACAGGTAGGAAATGTCTGAGGCCAGATTTGAATTTAGGTTCTCCCGACTTCAGGGCTGGTGCTCTATCCACTGTGCCACCTAGTTGCCCCTTGTTCAGCCAATTTAGAGAATTATTATTATTTTGCCCTCTCTGGGACCTAGTTTCTTCCTCTCAGTCATAAAGGGATTGAACTCTAATATCACTTCCAGTCCTTAAAAACTTAAATCTTATCTAAATATAACCTTCTAGAAATACTATTTTGAATTCAATTAGATTAGTCTTTAGGGCTGTTCAATCCAGAAGTTCTTAAGCTGAGATTCATAGGTAGATTTAAGGGAATATATGTGAGAAAAAAATTATATGCATGAGAAAAAATTTATCCTTATTTTCACTAAACTCTAATAGAAATTTACCATTCCTTTCAATTATGAATATAGGCCACAGAATATTATATTGAGAATAGGTCATAAGTTTCAACAAACTTCAAAAAGGATCATGACAAAAAAGTGAAAAAGAAGCTTTGGTTTAACTCAAGAACTAGGTAACTGAGTAATAAAATCAGCCATTTAGCAAAGTATTTTGGATGTGTGTATAAGCAGGCAAAACATCCTTTAAAGTACCATTGAATGAAGGAGTATATCAAGTGGCTTTTTCTTATTGTCCCCTGTAGGTACATGTGCCACTGTCCTGACACCTACTTTTGAGAGTTGTCCCAAAGCAGGCATGTCTATACCTAAGTTTCCCAGAAGCCCACAATCCTGCCACATGAAAAATGCTTCAACAAGGATGTTCTGAAGCCCTTCCTCAGTTGACCCTTTTCTTGTTGTTAGCTCCCTTCAGTTTGCCAAATGATGGATTCACAGGACATCAACTTAGAGCTGGAAAAGATGTTAGAAATCATCCATTACACCCCTATTATAGTCAAGTAAACTGAGTCTTGAAAAGGTGAAGTTATTTGTCCAAACACAGATCAGGTCAGAGGCAGCATTTGACCATGCTCTTTCTGAGACTTCCTGAATTAAATTTCATCACCTTACCATCCATTATATCACACCTTCAGAGATGACCAGATATCCTAGCATCCATTCTCTGCCCATGTTGCCCAATGGGATCAAGATACAATGATGAGGATATTACTCTGATCTTCATGACAATCTCCATTCTTCCCACCAAGTGGCCATGAAAACCATCTATATGGATCTTTGGCCATCCTGGAAGTTTTTTTTTTTTTAAATATACTGGGATTTTCCTATAAAGACTTGTCCTATTCTGTCTTTAAAGAGAACAGAAGCCTCATCAATAGGACCACTCAAAGCAGCTAGAGAAATCAATATACAGCATCAAGTATCCTAAATTTCTTCACCATTTATATTTAGGTTTCAGTTAGCCAGGGAAAGCATTTACCAAGAACCACCCATAAATCAGTATTTTAAAAAATTGTTTTAGCTTTGTTTCCTGAGTTAATCTTTCACAAATTTCAAGGAATAGAGTTTTGTACCTAGAAGGAATCACAGAGAAAACCCACTGTAACCTTTCATGAATACTATCTTGGAAAAAAAGATAAACAAAAAAATTAGAGTTAGAAGATTCTAGGTTCCCTAGCTCCCAAACTAGTGTGCTTCCTGTTGTGCCATGATTGCTGACCCATTTGGCCCATGTGCTGTGCACTCCTCCAACCATAATGCCATTGGTCAAATAGCCAAATAAGGGCCAGCTTGGTGGCACAGTGGATAGAGTGCCAGCTCTGAAGTCAGGAGGATCTGAGTTCAAATCTGACCCCAGACACTTAACACTTCAATACTTCCTAACTGTGTGACCCTGGGCAAGTCCCAATTGCTTCAGCAAAAATAATAATAATAATAATAATAATAATAAATGGCCAATTTATTCCCAATTGCTTCAGCAAAAATAATAATAATAATAATAATAATAATAAATGGCCAAATATTTGAGCATCAGACTGGTGTTTCAGGGAAGATTGAATGCATATGCTAGCACTATTACTGAGCCAAAAAGGGTGCTCTCAATCTAGTTTTACTCCTTCCTGCTCAAACAGTAGCCAGGGGTCAGCTAGCTTCTTTTTTATAAACTAGATCCCAATTCATTAGTTTCCCCACCTAAAAATCACATAAACCAGTTATAAGGAATTTTTAAAAATCATTATTGGATTTGGAATCAGATGATGCAAATTCATCTTAGCTCTATCACCTGTTCCCTATGCACACTTGGGCTATTTCTTCCAAAGGCTTGTAAAATAAGAAGTTTGAATTAGATGGTTCCTTCCAAATCAAAATTCATCAAGAGAAAGATTTGGGAAGTGCATTTTAAGTGCATGCTATGTGGAGTCCCATTCTAAGACATTATACCTCCTTTTTTTTTTTTCTAGTTTAACATCCCAAGTTTCTTTCAACTGATCCCCATCAAACATAATTCCTACTTCTGTCACCACTTAGTCACCCTTTTCTGCAGAGTATCCAGAGTGTTGTCCTGGACTGAATATATATCATACTAGAAATGGTCTGGCCAGCACAGAAAACCATGGAAATAGCTCTCATCGCTCTCATGGCTTAGTGCTTAGAGGGCACTAATTTTCTTAAAGAGATTTTAAGAGTACCCAGGAATCTGGCCTCAACACATGCCCCAGATGTGCTGACAGCCATACTGTTTTCCAGAAAAATTCTTGTGAATTTTGCAAGGGGATTCCCTGCTAGAGAAGACAGAGCAATGCAACCAGACACAGTTCTGGGGATGGGGGTGGGGTGGGGGGTTGTCAGATTTTTGAAAAGAGGGTGATGAAAAAGTAGCCAACAAGTCATGGGTAATTCAACCTGAAGCGCAGAAGGTGACTCTTCAAAGCTACTTGCACAGCTGCTGATGGGTCTCATCGAGAGGCCATATGTCCCTGCTGGAAGAACACGTGGACTGTCAGCATCTGGGCTTTCTGATAGATATTTAGCTGTGTTTCCATGTGTGGGGGCTAAGGATGCTATACATGGAGATATAGGCAAATAATCAGGAAGGGGGGTGGGAATATGATTTGGTTAAACTCATTAATTAGATTTTGTTTAAATACGTCATCAGTTAGAGAAGGCTTGCAAGTTTAACCCTTTGAATCTCAGTCGAAGCTGTGGTTTCATCCTTTACCTCTTTGTCTCTTCCCCACCTTCCTATTTAATTTGCAGTCTAAGTGTGCTTGTGATGTTTGCTATCACTCTGTAGATTTCTCTACAGTCTTATTTTAAAGTGAACCATGACTCTTTTAAAGAGTCAGAAAGCATCTCTCTCATCTGTTCTTCTTGCTGAAAAATATTCTTCCCCAGAATGTTTCATAAAACATGACCTTGTAGACTGACTGGTTAATTTGTACAGTAAGTGCACTCTGTGTGTTACAGTGCTGGAGATCAATAACTCAATTGACAATAAAGGATGGGAACTTAGGCATGCAGTGGGGTGGCTGTACATTTCTCCAATGGGACCTGAAGTTTGTAGATCCTGGAGGGAAGGGGTGGGGGGTAGACAATATAAAAACTCTCTTGCCCTTTCTTATTCCATGTTATACCTATAATAGTATGAATCAGATGCTCACCACTATGTTGGGGGTCAGGTATCTTAAGAGATTCACAATGGGTGGTGAAAATTTTGTTCACCATAATTAAAAGGTTTGGAGAATTGGAGAGCTAATGCTAACTGATCTTGATTTAGTTGGGAAAAATGCATCCTATCATTTGTTGTTAACTATTAAAGTCATTTAAATCCTTCAGAGAATAGATCTAACGCGGGGCTGCTTTGAAGGTTTGATATGTCTTGTAATCCATAGATTATTGAAGTTAATTTCTCTGCTGAGATCCCGCTATCAGTAAAATTGCATGCATACTCAAAAATATACTTTTTAAACAAAGACAGGTTTTAATTGGATTTCTGTTTATGCTTCACTCTGGAAAAGTGAAATGGTGGGGAAGAAAAAGAAAAATGTGGAAGGTTCTATAAGGAAGGGTACTTCCTAACTCCTTAGTCTTTTCCAAATCTCTTTTTGAAGATAATTCTCCTCCACCCATCTTAAATATGCTTTGCTCTGAATCTATAATTTACTCATTTAGCTACCTTTTTTTTGGAGGGGGAGAGGGTGTTGTTAGAAGAGCCCCTTACAGGATAAGATAAAGTAGGCAATAACAATATGTTGATTTATATCATTGTGGATCATTTTTTCCATACTTCAAATTAATTTTAATTGAATTTCATCCTCTTGACTTTCACTTACTTTTAAATGAGTTTTCGTTGTGGTGCTAGAATGCAACAGACTTCACAAGTTGACAAGTTTTAGTGTTTTGATCATAGATTATTATATAATGTTGACAAATGTTTCTTGGACTACAATACTGCATATTAAATGCTACACGATACTCATGGTATTTTCAATCCATGCAATATTTTACAGGTAGGCGAAAAGCTTGCTAACTGTGTTAAAAATGTAATTAATTTCCAGAAGGTACAATTGCCTCAAGAGACGATTGCAAATAATTTACCAGTTTATGACCATCATGTAGAAGCTGGCTGGGCAGAGGAATCCTTTTTAAAAGTGATGTTCAATAGAGGAACCTATAAAAATGACTTGAAAAACAACAGAGCTTTCTATGCTGGTATTCAAAATCATTTTTCTATGCTTTCCTCCTCTTCAGTGAGGGAGTTGGTCTACTATCTTATTGTTTATAGATCTTGGCATCCAGATGTAGTAGAAAGAAGAGTAGAATCAGAAATATGGAGTTTAGGACCAGAAAACCTGCATTACTTGGAATTTGGAATATTTTGGAATGAGAAAACCTAACTTTTCCATATATTACTTGCGTGAATTTTAGCCAATCACTTACCATCTTTGGGCCTGCAGGCCCCACCTACAGAATGAGAGATTTGAGCCAGATGATGTCAAGAGCCATTTGAATGTCATGATCTTTCTTTCTATCAGACAACTTTGGAGCATGAAGTTTGAAAGGGAATTTCTCTTTTTGTACCATAGCTTCATTATTTGTGGATGTGAAATATAAGGCATGTAATACAATCTTTTTCTTTCTCTCTCTCTCTCTCTCTCTCTCTCTCTCTCTCTCTCTCTCCCTCTCTCCCTCCTTCCCTCCCTCCTTCCCTCTTCCTTCCTTCCTTCCTTCTTCTTTCTTTCTTTCTTTCTTTCTTTCTTTCTTTCTTTCTTTCTTTCTTTCTTTCTTTCTTTCTTTCTTTCTTTCTTTCTTTCTTTCTTTCTTTCTTTCTTTCTTTTCTTATATATCCAGCCTTATCACTAAGAACTTGAAGGTCCATTTGGACCAACTCTCTCATTATAGAGTCAGTCAACAAACATTTATTAAGTGATAACTATGTGCCTGGGTACTATGTTAAGTGAAGAAAAGTGAAGAACAGTGAGTTAAGTTATTTGCCTATGAGTCATAAGTATCAGTCAAGGTTTGAAGGGAGAGTCTTTGACTCAAAATCCAAGCTTTATTCCATTTCTCTACTCTCTGCACTGTGAAAAAATCAGAAATTCCCCATTCACAGAGCTCATAGTCTTCTTGTGACAGGGCTCAATTTAGCACATATTGATTAAGAGCCTATTATGTGCAAAGCATAATACTCAGCATTGGGGATAAAAGATTTAAAAGAGTCAAAGGTCCTGCTTTCAAGGAGCTTACACTGGACAAAGTGCTAAGCTAATGTGGTCAAATTGGATAAGAGCCCTGAATAAACCTTGAGGGTCCCTTCTAATTCTAGGAGCCTAGGATTCTATGAATTGTTCAAATCTATACTGCAGGGGATAAAGATTATGAAACAAACTATCATGATGAAGGGGCTAGGAAGCGAGTCTTCCAGGGTCATTATGAAAGAATTCCTGAAGCAGTTAACACTTGGGCAGGGATTTGAAGGAAAGGTCAGATATGGGTAGGTAGTGTCCATTTAGTCTGGAAGAAAAACCTGAACAAAGGTTTGGGAGCTAGAATGAACCTAGTATGGTGTGCGTGTATACAGGGGTAAGTGAGGTATATACTGACTAGAAGGCAGCATATTTCTCTAGTTAACTTTTAATTGGGAAAAGATTTTTGACTGAGAGTTTCTGTGCCTCTATAAGAATCCAACAACTCTGCTTTCTGTTATTTGAAATATAGAATATTAAAGCTAGACAAGATCTTAGAGATCATAAAGTCTGATCCCATATTTTAAAGGAGAGAAAATGGAGGCTCATTGAGGGAAGTGATTTCCCTGAGCTCCAGATATCCTAACATTTAATCCAGTTCTACCCCCTTAGATCTTTAGTTAATTATCTGAACAATGGACACTTCTTCTTGACCTCTGGGCTCAGACTCACTTCTCCATGCTTTTATATGCCATCCCAATAACCAATACCAATTGATGAATGTACCCAAGGAACTAATTTACATTTTGATTTAGATTATCCATTCTCATAGCTGAGAATGGGTATGTATACTTTTTTGGTTTAAGCTAAAAGAGAAGTGCTAGATTTGATTCAATTCCATTAATTTCAACATATATATATAAGTCCCTATACCATACCAAGTTGCATATGAACAAAGAGAAGGACATGTTCTTTTCCCTCAGAGAACTTTCAGTGTAATTAAGAAAACAAGACATAAAAGTGTGAGTGTATACACACACACACACACACATAAACATACAGATACAGACAGACATATACATACATATATCCACATACCTATTTGCTGTTTGTTTGCAAGTACACATACACATATTTGCAGTTGTTTAACTGTTACATGCACACATACATATATACATAAATATTTGCTGTTGTTTAGGTATTTAATATTTTTACATATAAATGTATGTTCACACATAATTGCTATCTTTAAGGTATTTCATATATTATATATTTTATATATGTCTGTAAGCATGTATACACTCACACACTTGCTATTGTTGTTTAGGTATTTCAAACATACACATATGCATATAAATATGTGCACACATGCCACAAACTACACACAACACATACACACATACATACCACCTAATCAATAGTACCACAACATCTAATGTCTCATATAACATGTCCAGGGAAGTCAGGTATGGAAAAAATGCACTAGCCCAAGAAGGTAAAGAATGGCTTCAAGAAGGGGGTTTGAATTAACATTAAAGGATGAGTGGGATCCAGATCAAAAGGGAAGATGGGAAAAAAACATTATATGAAGAGGAATGGCATGAAATGTCTTCAAGAATTTAAGGGGCCATCATGTAAAAGAAAAATAGTTGTTTTTTTTGTTTGTTTGGTTTTTTTGTTTTTGTTTTATTTTTTTTTTTTTTGCTGTTACAAATGGTAAAAGTAGTACTGAAGGTTAGAAATTGCAAAAAAGAAAACTTTAGTTTCAATGTGAGAAAAAGCTTACTAACAGTTAAAACTATTCAAAAGTAAAATGAACTGCCTCACAGGGTAGTGAGTTCCCCATCTTGAATGTCTTCAAGCTGAGGACTGATGGATGATCAATTTTAGAGTATATTGTACTGGGGAATTGTTTTTTCAGGTATGGACTAATTGCCCCTAAATTCCCTTCTGACTGTGAAATTCTGTCATTCTATCTAAAATTTCAGACTAACATTAAGAATGATGATGATGGTGATAGTGATATGTTTACATTGTATTTAAACTGGGTTCCTGTAACATTCAAAGTAAAAAGATCTAAAGAGTAGTTGCATGGGAAGTTCCATTTGTCAGTACACCAAGCCAAACCAAACACACAGCACCTTCACCAAAAGCTTTCTCACTACTGATCCCTTATCCCTCTGACGCTGGGGGATTTGAAAGTGTAAATAACACTAGAGCTAAGAGGAGTAATCTAAGTGAGTCCCACAAGGATCAGTTGGAGAAGTGACTTTTCCATATACTATTAGACACTTCACTCTATACTCTGCTCAAAGCTGTGCTGAGTTTCCAACCAGAAAAAAAAAAAAAAAAAAGGAAACAAATTCTAACATTCAGTGGCAAAGGCTCTTTCCTCAGCAGATCCTGAATGAATAGTACATGCCCTGGAGCTGCATACATTTAAAACAACTCTCCTCAGTAAAGGAGGAAGACCTTTTGAAGATGGTAATAAGTGCCCAGTTGGGAAGTCAGCCCCTGAATTAACTCTCCCACCTTCCTTTGGGACACCTTTCAGAAACTGGTGATTTGAGTTTGGTTCCATTTCCCCAAAACCTTGGTCTTCAAGAAGGTCTTTTCACGAGGTTGTGTACTCCTTACCATAGACACGGTTCAAGCCCAAGTATCCAAAAATCTGAAGAATATAAAAAAATTACCTCAGCTCAAACAATGATTTCAAAAGCTGATCACCTTATTACATTAGATCTTGTAATTTTTCAATGCTCCATAGCATACTATACCCCTTGCCTTCTTCCTCTGTAAGGAACCTAATGTTGGAATTCTGTATATACTGAGTTTCCAGGATTCTTTTCTATCTGTTTCCCAGGATTTTTTATTTTTCTTTTTTGCCCCATTTTGTATCCAGAACACACTATATGCAGAAAATAACACATCATGGCCAGAAGGGCTCTTTAATAGCAACTTCAAAAGATATGAGTGCTTTTACCCACAAGTGTTAGGGAAATAAGGTGTGTAGTTCAATATTTTGCCTTGATGGCCAATAATAATAGCTAACCATCCCAGACCATTACAGCATTAGAAACAGGCAAAATGAATTCAAACACTCAACCAACTGTACTGAATTCCTGGGCAAGACTGTAGGTTTAAAGACAGGTCTCATATAGATTGCTTTCTGGAGAGCTAGTAATAAAAGGCATCTGGCAGCTTCAATAAAGTCTGTATCCCCAAACCCAAAGGGACACATGCTATCACAGATTAGAACCCTAACAACAGTAGCCACAATTCCAAAAGGGAGGAAATAGCTTTCTGGGGTACAATGAGAGGGTACTATTACACCATCCAGACAACCAGTTATCAATCAGTTATTAAAAACTTATGAACTTCCAGACACTGATTGAAATGCCTGGGTAAGAAAGTGAGAGAGTCAGAGAGAGGAACACATACACACACACACACACACACACACACACACAGAGAGAGAGAGAGAGAGAGAGACAGAGACAGACAGAGACAGAGACAGAAAGAGAGAGACAGAGAGACAGATGGGAAAGGAAGGAGAGAGGGAGACAGGGAGAGAGAGACAGAAAGAGAAAGGGAGAAAGGAAGGAAGGAAGGAAGGAAGGAAGGAAGGAAGGAAGGAAGGAAGGAAGGAAGGAAGGAAGGAAGGAAGGAAGGAAGGAAGGAAGAAGAAAGAAGGAAGGAAGGAAGGAAGGAAGGAAGGAAGGAAGGAAGGAAGGAAGGAAGGAAGGAAGGAAAAAGGGAAAAAAGGAGGGAGGAAGGAAGAGAAGATAAAAGAGTAGGCAAGGAAAGAAGACAATCAATTCTTAGCTGCAAAGAACTTAGATGTTAACAGCATTTATTTTTTTCAGTATTTTCAGTAATATCTGACTCTATGTTCCCATTTGGGGTATTCTTGGTAAAGATGTTGGAGTACTTAGCCATTTTTTTTCTGGCTCATTTTATGAATGGAAAACTGAGACAAACATGTTTAAATGACTTTCCCAGGATCATGAAGAGTCTGACATGACCAAACAATAACTTAATGTAAAGCTACCAGGGTTATATTCTTTAAGGGACAGTTCTAGCCATTTTATTCTGCTCTAAAAGCCTCAGTGCTTTCTTATTGTCAATATATATATTGTATATATATATATATATATATATATATATATGTATGTGTGTGTGTGTATACATACATACATATTTAAAAGTGAATACAAAATATACATAAAGTAAATTCATAGTTTTGAGGTGGGGGGAGTTGTATGTGGCACTAGTAGCTGAGGAATGAGGAAAGCTGCATGAAAAAAGCCTCACTTATTCTTAACTTTGAAAGAAAGTAGTCTAAGAATAAGAAGAGAAGAAAAATTAGTCCAGGACAGACTTTGCAAAATTGTAGAGAAGGGAGATGGACTGAGGTATAGGAAAAATAGCAAATAAACCAGTTTCCTTGGAACATAGAGTGTGTAAAGAAGAAAATGGACAGGTAGAGTGGAACCAGACTGTGAAGGGCTTTAAATAATGGGGGAATTTATATTTTATCCTAGAGACAATAAGAAAGCACTGAAGCTTTTAGAGCAGAATAAAATGGCTAGAACTGTCCCTTAAAGAATATAATCCTGGTAGCTTTACATTAAGTTATTGTTTGGTCATGTCAGACTCTTCATGATTCTATTTGGTGCTTTCTTGGCAAAGATACTGAAATGGTTTCACATTTTCTTTTCCAGCTTATTTTACAGGTGAGGAAACTGAGGCAAACAGGGTTAAATGACTTGCCTAAGGTTACAGAGCCAGAACATTTCTGAAATCATTTTTGAATTTACAAAGTTGAGTCATCCTAACTTCAAACCAGGCACTCTTTCCACTGGCCACCTCGCTGCTTGTTCCATCCAAAGGGCTAAAGTTTCAAAAAGGACAGGGATAGTGTTTTGACTTCCTAAGAAAATTAACAAGATATTTAGAAACCAGGATCCCAACAATTTGGATGGCACTGGCCCTACATATCTGTCTTGCTAGCAGGTGGGAGTCACTCTAGGTCAGTCTGAGCTGACTCCCTTTGCTGAAGCAAGCTGGGTTTCATAGCAAACTCTTAACTAGTGTCTGATTTGCAAAGATTAAAATTAGCCCTTTGTCCGACCTACTTCCACAAAGCCACCGTGCAGTGCTTCTGTGAGGGTTACTTAGCAAAGAGGAGCTTGGAAAGCAAGGGCAGCAAGCAAGAATTAGGACTCTAGGTTAAGAATCACTGCAGGGAAGGTCCCCAGCTAGAAATATGCCACAGAGCAAGAAAGAAAGGGACACAAAGACAGGTCTAAGGGAGGCTCTATGAAATAGGGGCCAATGCTGGGATTTTCTTAATCCTCTATTGTTTCTGCTTTGCCCTTCTTTTGCTGGCTCATCTCTAACTGTGGTCATAGTAACCCAGGCAGGGCTAAGAGCAGGACTGCTGCTCTATCCTAGCTGGGGCCTAGAAAACAGAAGGCTTTTTATGACTGCCTCCGATCCGAGTTCATTCCCTACATTAAAAGAGTATTTTGACTTCCACGTCCAACCGGAGATACTCCTTAGAAGGAGCCCAGAACGAAGTTGTCATCTGGCAATCCCCCTCCCCACTCACCCCTCCCTTTTCTTTTCCTTTCCTGGATAGATGCTCTTTACTAATTACCGTGGTTGAGATTTTTGACCTAAGAATTGAACTGCAGGGAAAGCATCCATGGGAGCGCTCAGCTTGCAGGGGTCATGCTCCTGATGTGAACGGGAGGGAAGAAGCCCTCTCCGATCTGTCAGGTAGAATGAGGCTCCGGTTTCCAGGACCTGCGTGCGTCGAATCTATTACTCTTAAGACTCTCAAGTCATTTTAAAAGGTTGCCTTTTACTGTAGGTCAGAGATAGAAATTATGAGCAGGGAGCAGATTTACAGACCCTTACACAAGAGGGAGGGAGGGACCGTTTGGAAGCTGTTTTAAAGTCTTCTTAGTGGCTCAACAGTTGGCCGATGATTGGCCACTTGGGGGAGCTACGGCGGCACTGCAGTCCCACAAAACCACAGGTAGAATAATAGTTCCCCCCCCCACACTTACCTCTGCCCCCAGTTAACCCCCCAAAGGTTGGGGGAGGATGCAGGATAGAAACAGGAGAGAAGAAGGATGAGAGAATAGTGGGCTAAGTGAAAAGCATTTTTGAAAATTCTTGTAATGAGAGTAATTATAGCATAAGAATGGGTTGTCTACTCCATCTATGGATCGAGAGAGCATGAAGAAAATAAAAAGATAGTTTTTCTTTTCTGTAGTCTTTTCTGTATGTCAAAAAGAGGGAGTTTTCCTTCAGAGATATAAAATATCTTAGGAAGATTCTAGGGGTGTACATATATGTAGATGCAACAGGTATATGTATATATGCATACATATACATACACATACATATACCCTATGCATACACATACATATATGTGTGTGTGTATGTGTATGTTTATATTTTTTTGTTGTTCAGTCACTTTTCAGTCATGGCCAACTCTTTATGACCTCATTTTGATAAAGATACTGGAGTGGTTTTCTATTTCCTTCTCCAGCTCATTTTGCATATAAGGAAACTGAGGAAAATAAGTTGGCCAGGAACACACAGATAGTAAATGTCTAAGGCTGGATTTGAACTTGAGAAGATCAATCTTCCTGACTCCAGGCCCAGCACTGTGCCACCTAGCTGTCCTATATATAAAACCAGTTTCCAATTGGCTAAATGACAAAGGCATTAAAGATTCATGTAGATATACTATAGTTGACATCTAGTCACAGGGTTGGAAAAGATCTTTTGACTTTATGTATGAGGAAGCTAAGATCCAGTGAGAAAGAAAACTTTATAAGCCTTAAAGTGATGAATAAATATTAAATCTTTGTTATTGTTATCATATGATCTAGCTACTCTATCCCAAGGGAAGAAAAGACCATGCATTATTACTCTAAAGATTCTCAAATCATATTATAACTCTTATAAATAGTATCACAAAATGGAAAGACCTTTAAATGTGCAGTCAGAGATCCTGGGTTTGAATCTCAGTAACTTAATATTTGTGTGACATTAGGCAAGTCATCTCCTGCTTCTATGAAATTATACAATGTTGGACTTGGTCAGTGGTGTCAAACTCAAGTAGAAATGGAGTCCATGAAACCCTTCATAAAGAAATTTGTGGGCTGAACATGGATTTGAAAACCACATATTAACATTATGTCTTTTTGTATTTTTTATCTTAAAATTTAGTTTATTTAAAAATATTTCTCAATCTGGTTTGGGCATGATAGTAGATATTATTTTTATACCTCTGTATTATATAATCTCTTAATTCTCTTACAACTACAAATCCAGTGACCCTTCAAGAAAATGGAAGATGTTTTAATTTCTTTAATTTTTTTAAAAAAGTGTATTCTTCTACCCAAATCATTTTCTATATATCAGAATTTCTTGGACCAAGGAAAACATTCACTTTAAGTACCCAGATACCCATTTCATTTGTCAGTTGCTATGTTCATTGAATAAATATTCTGTCCCATTCTAGGTGTGTCTCAATGATAATTTGGTGACTAGAACTATGCAATATTAGGTTCAAATCATCTGAACTCTTTTGACATAGTCCCATTTTGATATGGGTAATATTACTTTCTTCTAGTCCTTCTTACTGTGTAGCATCTCCTCTTCCACAATAGGCAGATGAATATATTTATTAAGGTATGACTGAATGAACCTATTTCATTTATTCATCATTAGCGCCATACAAGGTAAGGGTTTTAAGGCAATGGAATGCAATACCATTTCTGATCACACACACACACACACACACACACACACACACACACACTGCAATGTCCAGGTAACATTATTTCCATTTTCTAAACTATTACCCAGTTATGTTACTGACAAGGACAGGAGAACAGTCACAGTTCTTGACAATGGGAAGTGGGAAAACAAAATAGAAACTCTTTTGCCAAGCAGATCTGAAGAAGCTTTCTTTGCAAAGTTAAGAATTAATCTGGGGCTCAGATTTCACATCAACTACAGTCAACTCTTCTCATCACTCAGCTAAAATTGACATGTAGGCAAGTTCTGGACTTAAACTTAGCCATTGATATTAGGTTTAAACTAGCTGACCCTGCCTATGAACCCTGGTTCGCCATACTGCTAAGGCAATTCAGTCAGGGGCCTCTCCCCTAAAATATCAGATCTCCAGGTTATTGGAGAGTTCTAAGAAATCTGAAATTTCACGACAGACTTTAGAGCTTAGTGTGTACATTTGAACAGCAGTTTCCCGCCACTAGCTCCTATGGTTCGACCTCTGAACTTTCAAACAACAATTTTATTTAGAAAGTTGATTTATTCATAAGCAAATAGGATACAGTGTGGATGAAGTACAAGGAACCAGGAGGCAGTTATTAGATTTATAAGCACAAAAGCCTCACTGTTGCAGACAGTAGAAGCTCAGCAGTTACTGTACCTTTCAAAACTAATATGTAACCATATCTGTTTTAAAAGAGTGATTCATTTTACTCCCAATGCATGAGAAACTCCTTCTCATCCCCACCACAGGAAACTTGAGTCTGATTTTAATGAGCTTCAATTGGAATGTGGCCTTTGAAAAGTAGTGCATTTGAAAAGATGGAACATTAAATTTTGTAATGATGTAAAACATCTTCAATTTTTGACAGGACAATGGTGCTTATTGTACTTTATGGGTCCACTGGTGATTCAAAGGTCACTTTGTATATGACTCCACAGACAGGGGCAGCACTGAATGAAAATTAGGTTACATGTGATCAGCTTTATTATTAATCAGATGAAAATGGATTTTTAACATTTTTCTAATGAGCAACAGAGAAGGAAGAAAATACCACGAATAAAACTAGGGAAGAGAACAGCAAGGCTTAAAAAAATGCACTGTGGTCATAACTAATAATGTGCATTAAATCTGAAATTCTTAAATACTATCTCAAGAAATAAAATGCAGCTGCATATTTTGGTGTCATAAATACACAGAAAACTGCTGAATACCTACTGTAATTTACTATCTCTGTCCTTTGTTTATAACTAACTAATGAACTGATTTCTTCTTACAGTATATTACTGCAACACCGGCAATGCCACCATGGCTACAGTTGTGTGGCTGTTTCCAAGATAAATTCTGGTTTTTGGAGAGTTTATAACTCAGCTGTTAAAAGAACAACAATGATAAACATACACACATACACATACACAATTCAGGCTAAAACTTGGTATACAAGACCCAAGCTAGGAAATATATCCATAGTATAATTCTCCCACCATTTCTCTACTACCTTCAAAAAAACATTAATGCTAAAAGAAGTGAAAACCAAGCCACACCCCTATTTTGTTCTTCATGAGGGGTGGCAAATGAGTATATGCATATACACATGTGTTTTGAGAGTGTAAAACAAGTTGTTTCCCTTCTTTTTGAAATAGAAAAGGCTGTTTTTCAAGGTAACTATATGTGGAATTTATCAAAGTATTTATATAATATAGAAACATTGGCTTCCAGTTAATAAACAAAGAGAAACAATGGAACATAATCCATCAAGGCCATACTCTCCTGGGAGATTCAGAATCAAAAGTTCTTATTTTCTTTTTTCTCTGAGTGTCTATAGCATTTTGTCTCCTATTACACTTATCTGTCACAATCACTTCTGCATTTCCCTCATACTCCATGGCCTCAAGGAACTTAAAGGAGAGAAAGAGAGAGAGAGAGAGAGAGAGAGAGAGAGAGAGAGAGAGAGAGAGAGAAAATGTAGAGATAGAAGAAGTCATAGAAAAGAGAAAAGCAAGAAGGAAATACAGCCCTACTGATCTTTTCTTTCTCACCACCAAGTTACCATAGTGATTTTTCTTAAGCACAGATCTGACTATGTCATTTGCCTACTCAATAAACTCCAATGACTCCCTATTGCCTCTAGGATAAACTATAAATTTCTCCTTTTAGCTTTTTAAAATCCTTAACAATGTAGCCCCAACACATCTTTCCAACTTCATTGAATATTAATTACTTCCCCTTCTTCACTCTGAAATCCATTATAATGGGCTTCTCTATTTCTCCTACCTACCCTCTCCAAGCCTTATATTGGCTATCCCTTATGCTTGGAAAGCATACCCTCTTCAACTGCACTAGTTTATATTTATTATCTCTATATTAAGGTTCTATGATTACATATATATATATATATATATATATATATATATATATATTATCAGCTCCCCTAGAGGAGAAGTGCCTTGTGATTCTATCTCCAATGCCCAATATCCTATATTAACAGTGCTTGGTTCATAGTAGTATTTAGTAAATTCTTGTTGAATAATTGCTAAGAACATGAAGACTTTAGAAGATTGTGTAGATCTCCAATATGGTGGTTAGGAACAAAAGACAGTGATGGACTGAAGTCACATCAAAGAAATGTCACAGCAAATTTAAAAAAGAAATTCAGGTACTGAGGCCAAATGGTTGGTTTAAAATACCAAACAGTTTGACAGGTTTTAAAAAATAATCAATTACTTTTAACCAGAGATGATGGACTTGGCCTCTTGTTTTAGTCTTGACAATAATCAGAAAATGTTATTTATCTTATTGAACTACCTAAGGCTCTTTTAAAACATCACAGTCTATTACTTCAGGACTCCCATTAGGAATGTGTTCTATTTGGGAGGAAAGGAGTAAAGTGAGGAGATGAATGGAAGGGAGCCACATCACCTGGGGAATTGAATAGGGATGGACTCAAGGTGAACTCTCTATTGCTTCAGATCTCGTAGTAAAAACTGATATTGAAATCCACAGAGGCACCAAGAACCAGTTGAGATTCAGCTCCTGAGATTATTAATCTGGATGCAAGCTTGGAGTATGGCTCAAAATTTTTTACTTCATGCTCCAATCAGAATTTCTCCCTAGATTTGTGTATATATGTATTTTATAAACTGTGTATTTAGTATATGCCTCTATCTCATTATTCCTCTAGAAATTCACAGACTACTACTAGGTGGATTTTAGTTATACCAACAAAAATTACAAAATGAATTCTGTCCCTTTCTGCAGATCAGAAGCTCTCCCCTACTTGAACTCTTGTTTGTTGGCATAGTGTGAATCATGTTAAATGCAGATCCAGGGGAAGGGCTGTACTGAATCTGCATTTAACATGGCTCAGACTATATAAAAACAAAACAAAACAAAAAAATCTAGGTTTTCATTGCTTCTTGGTACAGGCAGTTCCCTCTTAAGTTCCTAATCCTTCCTCCCCTTTGAGGTTGTGCAGATGGTATGACTCTATTTGCTACCCTGGGTAGAGAAGGCTAATGGAAATAACATGATCTACTGGCATTCTTCAATGAGAAGTTTTATTTTATTGGATCCCAAACATTTTCATGACTCACGTTTTCTCTTCTGTAAAATGAACCTGCTAAGATTCAAGGAAAACTACCAACGGAACTCACTGATGGAGCACTTTTACCCTAGGCCTAGACAGTCATAAAGGATCTATGTGCAGAAAAAAATGGATATAATGCTGGCTGCCTTAAGTTAGACAAAGAAGTATAGTACTTCGGAGGCATTATATGGACTCAAAAGGTCACAGAATCAATCTCCCTACCTCTAAACAGAATTGCATCCAATTCACTCCTGATAGACAAGTGTTTGCCCTCCTCTCACAATTACCCAAGGAAAGAGATTCCAGTGACTAATAACTCTGACTGTCAGAAAGCCCCAGTTCTAAGATTTGTCTTACTTGAATCCCTTCTGTTGCTATTTAAACCTGTTTTCTTCTATTCAGTCCCTAGCAGCAGTGAAGGAGATAGATCCCCATCCTAATCAGGTATAACACTATTTTTACAAGTACTCACCACCCTTGGATTGGATAAACCACCATCTTGTCTAAAAGTAACCCTTCTCATGCTCATTATTATTAAGGGACTGGGAGTAAAAGATTGCTCTGGATCCTTTTCTTCAAACCAAACCATTCTGTGACTTTCACCTTCCTGCAAAGGTCCTATTTTCTAGCCCTTTAATTATCTATATTGCTCTCCTCTTGGATCCTCTCCAAATTCTCCACTAAGGTGTGGAGGAGATCACAAACAATAGTAGCAACTTACAGACCTTTTCACTTACCTTCTCAATTTGAAAGTGATTAGGGTCCTTTAAGGTTGCTATAGTTCCTGTTTTCACCTTTTAATATTGGAAAACAGACACAATGTAGATAATATGAAAGGTGTGCTACCTCATGCCTCCTATGGAGGCCTGCTCTGCATGAGATGCAAGTAATATAGCAACCAGCTGGGAGAGGAAATACTAAAAAAAAAAAAAAAAAAAAAACAGCCAGAAATAGCTATTCATTTGAAAGCAATTGGCCCGGCCATTAACAGAAATCCTGAAAATCTAAGTCACCAACCAGTGTTAGCAGCAGCTGCTGGAAAAACCAGTATATTTAGTTAAATGTGCACTGTCTCTAGCATGGTCATCACCTAGTTCATGTTCTATGGAGAGTCTTGACATTTGTGATTGGAAAAGACTTAGAATAGACCAAGGTTGAGCAGTCGTAAAAATGTCTTAAGCCAAAACTAACTTAGTATCCACTAAACATGAATGAATCACCCCTAAATGTCTCTGCTTTGGACATCATAAAAAATGAACGTGGTTTCTGTGTCAGTCCTGGGATAAATCTAGAGCCCATGGTAGCTATCTTGAAAGGCTTTTGTGTGGAGGAAGGGTTAATCTTATTCTGTTTTGCCTCAGAACAAGAAGACAGAGTTAAGAATCAAAGAAGATAATTTAGGGTTGGTTTTGGGGGGAAATAGGCTAATAATTAGAGCTTTTCAGAAATGGAATGGACTTTTTATAAAGGGACTAAATTCTCCCTCTTTGGGGCTATTCAAGCAGCAGCTAGATGAATACTTGCTGCACATATCAATATCAGGGATTCTTATTTATATAGGTTAGACAACCACTAAGGTCTGTTAACGTTGTTCAGTCATTTTCAGTTGTGTCCGACTCTCTGTGACCCCATTTGGGGTTTTTCTTGGCAAAGATACTAGAGTTTCCTTCTTGATCTCAATATCTGCAATATTTTACAGATAAGGAAATTGAGGCAAACAAGGTTAAGCATCTTGACCATAATCATACAGATGGCAAATGTTTGAAGACAGATTTGAACTCAAGAAGAAGTTTTCTTGACTTCAGGCCTAATATCCTACTACTCACTGTGCTATCTAACTTCCCAATGAGGTCCTTTACAACTCTTAAATTCTGTGAAAATTTTCCATCTCTTAGGATCATAGATTTAGTTCTGGAAGAGGCTTCAGAGGTCATCTGATCCTAGCCCCTTCTTTTATGGATAAGGAAACAGAGGCCAAGGGAGATAAGTGTCTGACAACAAGTCACAGAAGTTGTGGTCAACAGTGTTAATTTGAATATCAGACCCCTGGCTACAGAACTAATACACTTCCTCTGCATCATGTTACCATTTTTCCTCAACTCCATTTATTCACATTATCTCTGGCTTAGTCAATGTCAACAGTTTTGAAGTATGAAGGAATTAAGCCAATTTAAGTACAGGTAAGCCTAATAATCGGAGATCTTGAGGGATGGAAAAATGAAGTTAGCAGATAACCAGAATAATTTCCCAGATTTTGATCTAGAAGGAACACAAGGAGATTATAACGAACTGATGGTCAGGACAGAGGAGCAAAGTACAACAAAGAATCACAGAATCTGAGTCAGGGCCAGCCTCCCAGATGGACAGGAATCATCTCTGTAACATCCTAGATAACCACTTATCCAGACTGCCCTTACAGTGTTCTCCAACCAGTCCATTCTCCTTTTGGACAATTCTAATTGTTAAAAATTTACATCCAAACGAAATTTTCACCATGTTCCAATTCCATTCATCATCCCGAGTTCTGCCTTTGGGGGCAAGCAGAGAAATGCTAATTCCTTTTTCCCAAGACAACAATTCAAACACCTGGATGGCCATCATGTTCCCATTACATCTGTCCTTTCAGATAAACATCCCCAGTTCATTCACCTGTTTTTCCTAAGGCAAGATCTCCAGTCTCCTCATCATCATGGCTATACCCTTCTAGATATGTATCAACTCATGGAAAGTCATCCTAAATGTGGTGCCCAAAACTGAACATATTACTCCAGAGGTGATCCACCCGAAACAGAGTACAGCAGTGTGTAATCTTGGTCAAATCACTTAAACTTTATGGGACTCGGTTTCCTCATGAGGATACTGGATTAAATGATCTCTAAATTCTACTGAGGCAGTTGGTAGCTCAAAAGATAGAGCACTGGCCTTGGGGAAGGAAGTCTTGAATTCAAATCTAGTCACAGACACTAGTCTAGCCAAGGGATATAACCTCTATTTGCTTAGTATGCTGAACTGTAAAATAGGTATAATAATAGCAACTATCTTTAAGGATTGTATGAGTCAAATAAGACAATCCTTGCAAAACTGCTTAGCACAGTGCCAGGCACTTGGAAGCCTCTACATAAATGTGTATTTTCTTCTTCCCTCCCCTCTCCCTGTATGATTTCTTCAAAATCTATGATCTTTTTGATCATTAGAATAAATACTGGGACAGAACTGACCTAGTTGAAAATTGGAAGAGGAGTACTTTGAACATGTCTCCCCTTTCTATAGCTAGCCAATCCCCTGAATTTCACTGATTCTGGCTTTTCTATTAAATAGGATCAAGAACTCACTTTCTCTCCTGCCACTGTGTGCATTTGTCTTCCCCTCCCACCCTCACTCCCATTTCTTGTTCATTGATTGAAAGGAGTGACAATTAGCTCTAAGGTTCAACTCTAAATGCTGTTCTGAATTATGGGCTGCCTGGCCCAATGTTCCCTTCCATGGCTATCATTCCTCATTTTCTCATACCTCTCCACATCAGCCCTCTACTTCCTATGTTCCTAATCTACTCTACCCAACTCTTCTATTGTGTGGCACCCTAGAGCCCCATTGTATTTTTAACAAGCTGTCCTTAAGATCATTGATTCTGTTTTTCCTTCTGATTCGTCTTTCACAAGAGTGACTAAAATGGAAATATGTTTTACATGATAGCACATGTATAAATTATAATCAAACCATGTACCCTTTTCAGAAGAAGGGAGGAAAAAAGGGGAAGGAGATAAATTTGGAACTCAAAGTCTTGTAAAAAAATGAATGTTAAAAATTTCTTTGACATGTAACTGGGGAAAAACAAAATACTATTTATAAATTTTTCAAAAGAACATTGGTTCTGGAGTCACAGAAATATGTTGAAATCCTGACTCTTGACAATGTACTACTACCTGTGAGACCTGGGCAGGTCTCAATCTCCCTGTGCCTTAATTTCCACAAAAAATTAAGGTTTTATACTATGTAGTCTAGACCTACCTCTCTGATATTATAATCCCATGTCTTGTGTCTTCCTTTTCCAATTATTTTTGGATATTTTATATTTAACCTTGCATATACATCTCTATCCCATCAATAGAATATAAGTTCTTTGAAGTCAAGATTTGTTTCATTTTTATCTTTGTATCTTAGTTCCTAGCACAATACTTGGCATATAATGTATTTAATAAAGGATTTTTGGATTGAATTAAAACAAGTACTATGATAATTATCACATCCCTTGTTCTAGACACTACAATTACCTTAATGGTTCCTAAGGCACAATGTATTTTTTTTGGTTGCTGTGTTGTTCACTTATATTGTACTTTCAGTCCACTAAATTCCCAGTTAATTTTCAAATGAATGGTGGCTAGTCATGCCTTTGTGGAGTTGATTTTTTGAAGCTATATGTAGACTTTTTCATGGATCTTCATTACATTTAATCTTATTAGATTTGGCCCATTGTTCTAACCTGTGGAGAATTTGGATATTGACTTTCATGCAGTGTTAGTGAGATATGTCTTATCCAGTGGCATGTGGAAACCAGCTGGTACTAGCTGTTGAGAGCCAATTGTTAAATTTCCAGTGTGAGCATTTATATGTTAGAAATGAATAAATGCTACAAATGAGGGCTTGTTTTTTGTTTAGTTGACTGTCTACATTTAAGAATATGATGGAGGAAATGTTAATAATGAGATTGAACTTTAAATTGTAGGACCATTTCCTTGCTTTCCCCTTACCCTGAGCTGGTTGTTAAACATTTACTAGCTCACCTCTGGTCTTATCACTAGTTAATTTAGACACAAGTTTTAATATATTTAATCTATATTCATTATTATTCAAAGATAACCATGCTATATCTCTATCATATAAAGGACATAGACTTGGAGTTGCTTTTTCCACTATTATGGAGAGATTGAAACTAATTCATTGAAAGAAATAGAGAGCTTACTGTCAGACCACCTCTGCCACTTACCAGCAATGTGGTTCTTTTCCCTTTCTGTGCCTCAGTTACCTTCACTGTCAAATAGAGATAATGATGTCAACTTATTTATTTCTCAAGAGGACTGAGTGAGAAATACTTTGTAAACAAAGACAAAGAGTTGTTTTTAATCGGATTGAGAGATAGAGGAATAGAAAATGGGCCTTCAAATGGACTTAAAAAGACATGGTTCAAGTCCTACCTTTAGCACACACTGTCTCTATGGCTCTTTGCAATTGCTTTACCTCAGTGCCCCTAAGCAACTTCCTAAGATGGAAAATTGCAGAGAAAAATGCTGCTTTCCATTGGAAAAAAAGGATTGCCCCATTAGAATTATCTATATTAACAAAATCAGACATGCAGTATAACAACAACGACGACGATGACAACAAACTCATAAAATAATTGGTCTTAACCTATGTGTCAGTTAACTGGACTAATCAGTCCCATATTGCTATTTACTTCTCTACAAGTCATTATATTTAACTAGCCTCAGCTCTTTTTGTGGTTGGCAAGGAAGTGGAAATCAAGTGGATGCCGATCAATTGGGAAATGGTTAAATAATTTGTAATATACAAATGTAATAGAATATTATTGTTTTATAAAAAATGATGAGCAGGCTGATTTCAGAAAAGTCTGGAAAGACTTACATGAACTGATGCTGAGTGAAGTGAGCAAAACCAGGAAAACATTGTACCCAGTAACAAGATTATGAGATTATCAACTGTGACAGACTTAGTCCTTTTCAGCAAATACAGTGATCTAAGACAGTTCTAATAGGCTTGGGATGGAAAGTGCCATCTACATCCAGAGAGAGAAGTATGGAGGCTAATGTGGATCAAAGCATAATATTTTCAATGTTTTTTCTTTCTTGTGGCTTTTTTTACTTTTGTTCTGATTTGTCTTCCACCACATGATTAATAAGGAAATATCTTTAAAGTGATTAGACATATATAACCTATATCAGATTGCTTGCTGTCTTGGGGAGGGGCGAGGGAAAGAAGGGGGAACCTGGAATTCAAAATCTTATAAAAATGAATGTTGAAAACTGTCTTTACGTGTAATTGGAAAAATGAAATACTATGTTTTCTAATAAATTTATTTATTTTAATACACTTAACTTTATGAATCATGTTGAGAGAGAAAAATCAGAGTAAAAGGGAAAAACCATGGAAGGAAAAAAAAAACAGAAAAAAGAAGTGAACATAGCATGTGTTGATTTACATTCAGTCCCTTTAGTTCTTTTGTGAATGCAGATGGTATTTTCTGTCCAAAGTCCATTGCAATTGCTTTGGCTCACTGAACTATTAAGAAGAACCAAGTTTTTCATAGTTGATCTTTGCATATTCTTGCTATTATTGTATACAATGTATACTTGTTTTACTTAGCATGAACTGATGTTCATGTAAATCTTTCCAGGCCTTTCTAAAACCAGCTTGTTCATCATTTATTTAGCAATAATATTCCATTATCTTCACATACCACAACTTGTTTAATCATTTCTCAATTGATGGGCATCTACTCATTTTTCTAATTCTTTGCTACCACAAAAAGAACTGCTACAAACATTTTTGCACATGTGAGTCTGAAATACTATTAAGGGGAAAAATTAATTAGCTTTAATCATGAGGACATGGCTGAATGGTGTATAGTGAGTAGACAAAAAGAGATCTGAGTCTTGAGTAGTCCAAGCACATCAAAAAAAGGAAAAGATATTCCAAGGTAGTACCATATGAAAATTAGCACAAAAAGTGTGCTTCCAACCTCACTTACTCAGGTTTATGACCTGGTGGCAATCCTTTTTTTTTTTTTTTTTTTTTTTTTTTTTTTTTTCATCCTTCCTCCTCACTTCTCAGATCCCCTTAGTATGCCAAATAGTCTTCATTCTATTTTCCCCATACCTTTCATATGCAATTTCTCTCTCTCCATTCATTTGACCATTAACTTTATTTTTAGGTTCTCATCCCTTCTCCCATGATTCATCTATCAACTTTTCATGGCTCTCCTTGCTTTCTAATTCTCCCATTTCCAATCCATCCTTTATGCAACTGTTAAAATAGTCTTTCTAAAGCATAAATCCTATTACTCCTTAAACTTTTTTTCAGTAGCTCACTATTACTTATACAATACAATATAGGATGTGTAAGGTCCTCCACAATGTAGCTTCAATTTACCTTGCCAACCTAATTTTGTATTACTTCTCTAAAAGAACACCATATTCTAGCACATTTCAATCAACAGTGATATCTTGTTATTTCTACCTCAACAATATTTCACATATTCAACTCCTTTTTTCTCTTCCTATCATAGAGAGACCAGCTTGCTTCAGGTCTTTATTACTTATCACCCAGACCAGAAGTGGGGCGCCTCTGGCCCAAAGGCCAAAATAATCAACTACAAGGGATGAAAAACTGAAATCTAGGTAGAACTCACTGCTTGAGTTCTATAAGTTGATAATTTTGTATGGCCTGGAATGATGTTATAAATATCCAAATAATGTTGTACTGGTCTGCTTGCCTCAAATCCCTCCCCACTCTAATCTACCCTTTATATAGATGTCAAAGTGATTTTCTTTAAGCACATCTCTAACCATATAATTCTCCTTCTCAGTAAGTCTAGTAGTTCACCATTGTCCCTATGATCAAATATAATCTCATCTGTCTTTTTAAAGCTCTTCACAAATTGACTATTTTTTCATTTTTACTCTGTGATACAGCTAAACCAGCTTCCTCTCTTCTTCTCACATCAGTCCTCCCTTTTCTGTCTCCATGCCTTTTCACTGTCTCCAGTCCAGAATGTACTCCTTTCTCATCTCCGCCCCACATAAGCACCACTTTATACATGAAGCCTTTCTATTCTCCCCAAAATGTTCACGTTTCATTTCCTTGATGATCTCCCATTTTATTTTGTACTTTTTCTTTTTGTATTTATACACATACATATTCTTTTCCCCAACAGAGTGTAAGCATCTTGAGGGAAGGAATTTTTTTTTCTTCTTTTGGCCCCAGTTTAGCATTGTGTCCGGCTTAGAATGAGTACTTGTTTCTTGATTAGCTGACTAGAGAAGGTGTTGCTGAGTCATTCTATCTGTTGTCTAAGGGACAAACTGTCCCTTAGAATCCACTTCTTTTATATTTTTCCTCTTAGCATCCTTATTTTCCTTTAAGAACCACCTTCTCCAAGGAACCTCCTCCTGTTCATATTACTTTGCCTCTACATATCTTTAGATATTCTATGTCCTCCTAGGAAAATGCAAACTCCCAAAGCTTTCCTTTTTATTTTTGTCATATGTACCTGACATAATACTTTATACATAATAGTCTCTTAAATAACATATCCTACTAACAGTAACTAAAGAATGATTGTTTTTTTGTTTATTTGTTTTGCTGAGGCAATTGCCCAGGGTCACACAGCTAGGAAGTGCTAAATGTCTGGTTCATATCTGAACTCAGGTCCTCCTGACTTCAGGGCTCTGAAGGAGCCCAAGGAACACTTCAGGGTGTTCTATCCATTGAGCCACCTAGCTGCTCCAAGAATGAAATTTTCAATTAGATGACAAATTTTGTTAAATAAAAAGCAAAGCAAAACTAATTGCTTCCCTATCATCTCACACATTGCAAGGAGTGGGGTAAGGACTGATGTCATCATCCATGATCAATGGTTAGAGCCCTTGATCATTACAGGAGGAATATCTATATTTGTTTTCTATACTTGTCCTTTCTTCTAGTTCAGAAAACTAAATATTTTCTTTGCATGTAAGATTGAATTTTGAATAATGAAAATTACTCTGTCTATACAAGAACCCCAGAAGATGAAATTACCATTACCCAGAAAGTGGAGATATCTTCATGATGGTAGGCCATGAGGAAATGTCACTGGGAGTTGTAGCCTCTGCCTTGCTCCCTCCTCCAATACAACTTCACTGAGGAGAGATTCTGGGCACAATCACAATCCCCTCTGGGTTTTTACACTTACTTACTCTCACTATGGGCAAAAAACCTTTATCGTGTGGTAAGAGAATCTTAGATATGAAAAAGAAGATGAAGGAAAGAGTTCACTGAGTTGGGGATAGGAGTGGGAAGTTTCTGAAAAAAATTTATAAATTTGTTATTTTTTGCATACCTGAAATTTTGATCCTCATTCTATTTCCCCTAGTATTATACATTTCTTTTACATTTTTCTTTCAGGTGAAATAGGTCTCTGCCACAATGACTATACCAGATTGAATCTACTTCATTTGGACCACATCTACACTGAACAAAAAACAACCCTGCATTTCTAATGTGGCCTTTCTCTCTTCATGAGAGGAGTGAGAAGTGCATAATATTGACTAAATAAAATAGGGATCAGAAATGAAAATAGACACCAGATCACAGATCTTGAAGGAAATAAAACAGAAGGAAATTAAATCAGGACTTTGTCCAGATGTATTCTGGAACCAACATGTACTGAAGCTGATTGTTAAATTTTCAACTTGAGCATGTATGCCTCAGGAGTCAGCAAAATGGATAGTAGAGGGGAAGCAAGTAGGTGGATAAAGCAATATCTCTAGAGTCAGGAGTACCTGAATTGAAATCTGGCCTCAGACAGTTATTAGCTGTGTGACTTGGGCATGTCATTTAACTTGTATTTCCTCAAAAAGAAAAGAAAAAAAGAAAAAAAAAAAACAAAAATTCAACAAAGTGCTACAAATCAGAGCTTGGTTTATTGTTTTATTGATTATCTAAGCTTATGAAAGTGATGGGGGGAAATGTTAATAATGCAGATTAAGCCTGCATTTTCATGCATATATTTGACCATGTATTTTTCCCCCTTTCATGGAGTCAATTGTTAAATTTATATCAGCACATGATTGACTTTGTCATTTAATTTTCTTAGGTATTAGTTTCTACCCACTACAATCCCATGAAAACTGAGAATATGTGGATCAGGAAATAGAACAGGAACAAGGGACAGAAAAAGAGATAGGCTGATGTACTAGAAAGAATATTAGGCTGAGAAGTGAGGGACTTGAGTTCTGGTCCCAGTTATGTCAAGGGCAAGCTAGGTCACTGTGAGTAATTCCCTTTCCTTTTCCTGAGACTCACTTTCCTCATTAGTAAAATGAGATAAGTAAAGCAGTGAATGCCTCAGGTCCCTTCCAGCCCTAATGTTCTCTGACTCAGAGACCCTTAGTTACAGAAAAGCATACTTTGTTTCAGTATATAGAAGAAGAAAAAAATCAATAGGGAGAAAGCATTGTACAGTGGAAAGAGTGACATATGTGGCACTAGGTTCAAATCCAAGCTCAACCATTTACTATTACATATTTGAGCTAGAACATTTTCTTTTGGGGGGCTTTTTGGGGGCTTCAATTTTTCATCTGTAAGATGAAGGGATTGCATTAGCTGATCAGTTTTAAAATCTATTGATTCCATCCAACAATGGAGAAGCTGTCTTGGGAAATAAACTATTAGCCTTTTGAGCAAAGGCTAGGTAATGGGCCCTCATGGATGTTGAGGGGGAATTCTGAAATTGGGAAGAAGCTTGGACTAGATAACCAGGAATTAGGTGCTGATATTATTTTAACCAAAGGAAAATGTTGAGATTAGAATGTACCAGATGAGTATCCTTAGCTGGATGAATGGTCAATGCAAATTTAGCAATAATTTGAACTGATTTTTTGATGGCCCCCTGATTCTTAAAACAACAAACCACAAAATCTGCTTCCAAAGTCAGTTTAGTTTTACTTGTTTTAATGCACTGGATTTATGACCCTGATTTAGTAGTATACATGGCTTTAATTTTCTCTTTCTTTATCAAATCCATCCTCAACTGAATCTTCTTAAAGAAATACTCTAGTGTTAGTAAGAAATCATCACTGAATCTCAGAATTGAATAGGATTTGAGACACTATCCCATTTCTGAAGTATGTGTGTATGTAGAAGTGTGTGTGTGTATACACACACATAAATACACGCACATACACATACACACACACACACATATATGTATGTATGTATTTATATTCTCCATGACGTGCTCCCAAAGTGGTCATCTGGCTTTCATTTAAAAAGCTCTACTGAGAAGAAACCTGCTACCTCCTGAGGTGGTTCATTGCACTAAAGCTCTAATCATTAGGAAGCATTTTCTTTATATTAATCCTAAATGAGCCTCTTTGGGACTTTTAGTAATTGCTCCTAGTGCTGCTTTCCATGGCCAAGCAGAACAAATCTAATACCTCCTCCATATGATAGGGCTTCAGATAGGTGAAGATAGCTATTGTGGACCCTCTTAAGCCTTCTCTTCTCCAGGATAAGCCTGCCCAGTTTTTTCTGCCACTTCTCATCTGGTATGATCTCAAGATTTTTCACCATTCTGGTCACTTTCAATCAGATCATGTCCAATTTAATGAAGCTTTTTCTGAGATGTGGCACCCAGAACATCTTCCTAATTCTTCTGTCTTCCCTGTGACATCCTAAAACATATCTCTGAAGGCAAGCAGTTACATTCATTTAGACAAATCCCATTTCCTTACTCTCCTTGGAGAAGTAGAACTTCGGGGTATTAACTGGGGGAGGAGAGATAATCATTCTGCTGAGATTTTCCTTTTGACCCATTTAGTCTCCTAGTTTTAGTTTCCTAGTTTCCTAGTATCATTCTTGAGGGTGTAGGGGATGGGAAGTAGGAAGAAGGGAATAAACATTTATGTAATACTTACTATGTGCCAAGTACTGTGTTATTTATAAATAGTATCTCCTTTTCTAAAAATTCCAGCATCTGACTTATAATTAAAAAAAAATTAAAAATATACACAAAGAACACCTTAAATAGAGACTAAATTCAACCCAGTATTCTAGACCTGACCATCCACTTATTTGAGTTTGGCCTTGTAGTCTCCAAGGGGCAGGATGGAAATGTTTTGTAACCCCCAGAAATGTGAGCATGTTTTATGTGAGGGTAATTGGATATAATTCCCCCTCATGAGTTACAATCGACAAACAGACCCTACAGCTGGGCCGTATTTTGGTCTTCTACAGCAAACGCTATTTTCATGGCCAGTTTATTAGAGAAGCCTCGTTTTTGAGGAGACATCACCCACGCACAAAAAAGGGTATATTTATTGATATGTTTAAAATATAGGTTTTTAACTCTCTTTCTTAGCCCTTAACAACAAAGTCAAGAGATAGACAGATATAATTATGTTCTGACTACTCTCAGCTCGGCTGCCCAATGGGAACCTTTGTATACAGTTATCAGTAGCACTGAAATCTGCTTAGGAAAGCAACAAGTCTTTTGTTCTGTTGACAACAGTTATTACAATTAATTCATTTTGTGATTGGTACTTGCACTGAGTGACAAGGTGTTATTTTACCTCAGTAAAAGTTAAAGCGGTAATACCTACATGCAAAATAACAATCTGAGCTTGCAATCACTCACACCAGAAAAGAAAAGATTATCTTCAGAACCAGCTGCTCAGCCACCCCACCCTCTTTATACCCCAAGTCTGAGTTGGAGTTTGGAGCTTGTATTGAGTTAGGGAGTTAGGAAGGGTTTTGTAATTTTTTTCCCCCTGAGTTGATGATTTTTTTTTCCTTTTTTTTTTCTAGTACATTAGCGTTAATACAAAGTTTGTTCCTGAAATAAAAAGTACAATTCGCCAACTTCTTGGGAAAATAGCTACTTTGAAAGAGATGAAAAAAAATTGACTGCCAAACCTATGTATTGAAGGAAAGGTTATGAGCATATGCCTGTCTAAACATACTTACTTCTGCATTGTTCCAGGGAACAGGTCCTGAGAACTACTTAAAGACAAACCTCTTCAGTGATTTTTTCTTTTTCTTACAACAACTTTACAACTCCGGGAAAGTTAAATGTACTTGCTTTTCTTAGGGACTGAGATGCAAGTTCATACTGATCGATCAATTAAAATTTATTAGGCACCTACTATGTGCCAGGTACTGTGCTAAGTGCTAAGAATACAAAAAAGAGGCAAAATGATTATATATATATATATATATATATATATATATATGTGTGTGTGTGTGTGTGTGTGTGTGTGTGTATAACCTGTGTTGAATGACTTGGATTTTCATTGAGGGGAGAGAGGGAAGAAAGAAGAGAGAGAATTTGGAACTCAAAGTTTTAAAAACTAATGCTAAAAATTTTTTTCACATGTAATTCAGGAAAAAAGCAAAATACTAAATAAAGAAAAAAATGAAAAGGAAGAGGCAAAAGATAGTCCCTGCTCTCTAAAAGCTCAAATTGTTGGATTCAGAAGGACAAAATAGCATTTTTACCTTTTTCAATTTTAAATCATCAGGCAAAATTGGCAAAAGTGAAGCTAAGTGAAAGGTTAAATGAATTACACATATGCTCAGTTTTTTTTTTTAATAAGTAAACAATACTTTCAATGACTTCTTGTTCTGAAATAATTCTGACTCCTATTTAATCTGATATGGTTGAGAAATGGGATGCTCTGGTTAATTAGATATTCTGGTTAATATAGAGTTCCCATTATGTGAATTCCCAGCTTTCAAATAACTAGAATATGATAAAATAGACTTGAGGCTAAAAATACTTTAGTCATAAATTGATCTTTCTTTGAGAATTTAGCTGTCCCTCAAAGCTATCATGAAAGAGTGCTGAATTTGGAATCAGAGGAAGTCTTTGTTCTTATACTTAGTACCTAAGTGACCCTTAATCAAGTCACTTTCACCCTTTTGATCTCAGTTGCCTTGTTGGTAAAACTCAGGGTTGTAGTAAGTGGCATTTGACATGTTTTCTAGTTCTGAATCCATGAAGCTGAGAACTTCCATTACCACTATACCAGCCAACCACAAATCCTGGTGATTTGAACTTTTTGATTGTTTGGATTCTGGTAGTTCAATTTTCCTGTCCCTTGATTGAATTTGCTTTTCCCACATCTTCACTTTATTTTACCTGTTTGGCTATCACCCTAAGGATAAGGCAGGATCAGGGAGAAGGAAGCTGATACCATAGGGCTAATTGGATCCTGAGATATTTCCTGGTTTCCAAAAGAGGTGTTCTTTCCTTGCACCAAAGACTGGGACTGAATTACTTTCTCGTACCATGAGCAAGATGAAAGTACTTGCTAAACTGTACCTTCCTGAAGATTTGGTTCTTTTTCTGTTTCTTTGCCTCCCTATCTATTGCCTAATAGGACTTTGCCATGTTTTTTTCTGCTGTCTGGAATAACTTCCTGCAAATGAGGGGTTCAGTTGATGAACAAGCCTTAAAGGAAACAGTATGATGTATTTGCAATTTGTTCTAAGGAATTACTACCTTGTGTCAAATAGCATTAAACTTCCAATTTTTGCAGGGAACTTAGTAAACTGATGCACATCTTCAGCATTTGCAGTCAGTCATCATCCTCCTTAATATAGGGAGTTCAGCACATCTCTACTCCTATTAGACATTGGTCTCAGTAAACCATCAACAATGAACCATTAAAAAAAAGCCCATCCAGATTTTTTATTAGCAATATTTATCACTTTCTCAAAATCAATTTTATATTTTAAATTAAAACAAATGACTATTCCTATCCCAATCAATATTTGCATCTTTGCCTTTTGAAAAAAATTAAAAGTTGAATGTAAAGAAATCCTCTCCTTTCCCTGCATCAATCCAATTTCAATATAATTCAATATTTAATAAATATAATCCTCTTTGTCTGTGCAGGAAAACATCATAAAAAATGCAAAAGGTTTCATGGTCTCCAAGAACTTGGGAGTAAGAAAGTGTTTCCTTATTTCCTCCATAAATACTGGAGTCCTCATCAACGAATGTTTTCCTTTCCCTCTTTCATATATTAGAAACAGTTTGTTCCTATTAGGCTAAAGAAAAGGGTTTATATATTTAATGATTCTAAAAACAAAATGCTACCTACCATCTCCAAAATTGCCATTTTATCTCTTTAGAATTCTTTAGCTTGACGTTTTTAAAAGGCCAAAAGAAGAAAAAACCTTATATAATACCTAATTTGTACATCTGTGGTTTTCCTCTGACTGGCAAAGGCACCATATGTTTTTAATTATCATAATAGCCTTAAAGAACCTGTTCAGTGGGAAACACATATGATCCTTTTATTACTGGTTTGTAATTTAAACAGTTTTAACAGAAAAGGTCTGGCTATAGGGGAGTGACAGGCTCAAAGGCCTAAAATCCCTGCTATTGACCTCTGAAAGCCCAAGTTCAGATCCCACCCACTGAGGCGGGGACCTTATTCTCCCTGACTTGACAGAGGTAATTGGTCACATGTGAAACAGCTCTTCAGGACCTTAAAAGACATAATTTCCAATCTCCAGTGACTCCGTGTTTTGGTCGGAGGCTGACACAGGGAGAATAAAGTTTATAAATATTATCATAGACTGATCCATGCAGTCTTCTTGGCTGGGGGTTGTGCATAGCTGAAGTTGCTAGGGGCCTGCTGAAAATCTGCGGCTGGAACTCTCTCCACTCAACAACACCTTGTTCCACTCAACACCTGCTTCTTGAGTTGAACCAAGAAGTTAAGTATATTCCTTACCTATTTTTGGTTTGTTATTGTTGTTATTGTTACTGCTCTTGTGCCTCTTGGGCTTGGAGAAAACTGAATGGCTCAGTTCCTTTATGACCTTGGATCATCTCATGGTACTTATTTTAATCAAGTGAACCAACTTGATTAAAGTGGTGCCATAGTCCTACTGGCAGCCCCCTCATCATGATTCGAACACACATATAAGGAGAAAGCAGATTTTATTGATACATCCCAAATTACAGATAATTCAGGAAGGGGGACGATAATTTCCTAAGGACAAGAATATTTCCTCTTGTTTTATAAGCTTGATCCTTTTCCTTGAGGAAGCTATTGCCTGGGAATGGTGTGATACTTCAGGTGAGAGGTTACATCTCTTAAATAATGGGTAGTCAAGATAGTGGAGAAACAACTTAACCTTGGCCACTCTTCAGTAACTTTTTTTGAATTGTTATAGGAGTAAATTCTGTGAGCACTGTCATATGGCAAGGCTTCCTAGGAGGCTTATTAGGGCTCAAAAAGCATGGTCACCTATGCCATGCAGTAAACTTAGACTAAGAGTGGCCAGCCTGACTAGAAATAAGAATCAAGATTCATAAATACCATCAACTACAAGAAATTCTACAGATGTCATTAGAGATTTCATTATTTATATGTCTCTACATGATTTCATTTTGTTTTTTAGGAAGGCAGGATGCTACTTTAAAACTTATCATCAAAAGAGTATTTTAAAACACCCCCTCTCTCATTTGTTTCCATGAACAACAGATTAAAAATCTGAAGAGTGATTTGATTACCCCTGCTCCAGAGAGAGACACTGGGGATAGTTTTGAAGTGGAATAGTTACTCTATTTTTTTCTGGATAAATTCTTGGCCTAAACAACGGAATTGGAAAATTCCGTTTAATCTCTCATATATGCATTGTTTAGTTCTCATTTTCATGGGCTCATAATTTTGTTCTTCAAATAAATAAGTCTAGCAGTATTTATTAAAGGTATCTTAGGCAAGTGACTTCTTTTTGCTGAGTCTCAGTTTCTCTATCTGCAAAGAGTTATATTAGATAATCTTTAAAATTCCTTCTAAGTCTGTGATTTCTAGAATTCAAATTATAAGAAAAATAGCTATTTTCAAATCATACACATAAGATATACTGCAACTTCTATAAATGTTTGGTTAATGGTAGTAAAACCTCTGCTTAAAACAATAGAATGCTACTTTCTTCTATTCTAAAGATTCATATTCCTGGTTTTAAATGTATCTCTAAATCCCTCAAAAGCTGTTCCAATATCCTTAAGATAAAATGAAGCTTGTCAATCAAGAAGAAAATTTGAAACAATCCTTGTTCACAAGGAGCTTATATTCTAATGGAATATAGTCTTAATTGACTGTTATTTTTTAAATGAGATGTGGATCACAAGATACTTTTTTAGTGAAGTAGTCAATGAAATTATGTTGAAATAAAATTAATAACAGGATGGGACATTCGTCCCATCCCCACACTTCCTCTTTTTCTCTCTTCAAGAGAATTTGCCAGAGAGGTCAAACCCAAAGAACCTAAGTGGCCATGACTACTGCTGAAAACCAGGGACTGAATGGCTTCCCTTCTCCAAGGGAAGTACCAGATGCTATTTGTAGGGTTGAGAGGTCACTGTTGACATCTCAAATGAGTGGGAGAAACCACATTTTAATCAGAGGGCATCCTTCATGTCCACCCAGACAAGACGATTGCACTGACCCGCCCATTAAGGAAACCAGACCCCATTTAATCACTGGGTGCTATAAGGGGCGACAGATGAGCAGAGCCCTCCCACCAATGGGGAAGACATATTACTTATGGAAAAGGGAAACCAGCTCCATCATCACTAGCTGCACACTGAGTATTTGTCCTTCTCCACCATGCCCTCCCCAAGAACACCCCTTACCCCCAGCTGTATGGATTAATTCGGGACTCTGTCTCCTCACTTCTGATGAGAGAAGGCTCACCCACTGTCAGGCTCACCCTCTCCCATAGAGATCCCAATTTCCAATCTTAGGGGATAATAATTCACATTCCTCCAAGCCCATCTGCACCCAGCAAAGGCAGAAGAGCGAATAAAGCATAAAACACAAAGTTCCCACAGACAACATCTGTCTTAGTGCAAACAATGGACCATTATCTTGTAAATAATTCTGATTAAGCTGCAGCATTTCCCCCCTGAAACAAATGGTAGAGGAGCAGAGGGGGAGGATGTTTCTATTGGAGACACCAGACCTTGGCTACTCCTGCTGGTGTTGATGCTTTAGTTTCATTCATCCTTACCCATCCCTCACTATTCTCCTGCCCCCAGTCCAGGATCACTTTGCTAACTGTAGTCACTCTGGTTCTCTTCACACACACAAACACACCCCACCCCACCAACACACATTCATTTTTACTAGGAGAGGACCAAATCAGATTAATAAATTCCCCATCCTCAGTCCTTAGGGAACCTTTCTCTGGCTATATTCTCTTTCATAACTTTATCCATTTTTCTTCAGTCTTCCTTTCTCTGGCTATATTCTCTCTCATAACTTTATCCATTTTTCTTCAGTCTTCCTCTGTGGTTCTCAGATAAATATTCTCCTTTAATATTCTTTTTTCTCTCTTCTTTTTCTTCTGTAATATCTTTTCTCATTCTTTTTTTCTTTTCCTTTCTCTCTCTTTCTCTCTAATTTCCTTTTCAACCCCCATACCCTCTTCCTCTCTTTTTTCAATTTCTTGACACTCAGTATCCCAACCTGGCTGCCCTTGAACAGTGAGACCATTCCCTGAGTTGAAGAAAACAGGGATCCTGTAGAGTCAAAAGTGGGATAAGATTGTCAGTTATCATGGAGTTCCCCAACACAAGGATTGTGCTATGGTGAATGCATTACATTGTGTCTGCCCACAGAGACTAGGCAATCTTGCCTCCCCATTACTTGTCTCAGCAGCTCTGTGGCAACCATGGTCTTACTGTCAGGTTGAATGTCAATTTGTTTCAAAGTAAAAAAAAATTGAGTTGGGGAGGGAATTTGAAGGTAAAACCCACAAGGGATGTAAAAATGAGCAGAATAAACTCTAGTGGGAATTTCCATTTCTACCATGAAAAGACCACTTGATAAGGAGACAGACCTAAGGATCTTTCAGCACCACTTATCCTGCCTGACACCTGCATCCCAATCAACAACTGTTTTAAAAAGGTAGGATACTATTTGTTTCATCACCCCCAAAGCCTTCCAAATAGACTTGCTGCACTTCAGGGCTCTTACTGTTTTTCTTCTTATCAAAAAAAAAAAAAAAAAAAAAAAAGGCTAAAAATAAGGTTTGCACATGTGCCCTTACCTTAAGCAAATCCAATATATGAAAAAAAAGAGAAGAAAACAAATAAGCAACACATGTCCAAAACAAAGAAATTAAGAAGAGTTCTTAAATTGGGTTTTATGGACTTTTTTATTTAATATTTTAATTTGTATTCCTATGTAATCAATTTGCTTTATAATATTATGTGCTTTATTTTATGCATTTAAAAACATTATTCAGAGACCAGATCCTTAGGCTTTTCCCTACACTACCAAAAGGTGACCACAGGAAAAAAAAAAAAACTTAAGAATGCCTAACTTAAGGGGTGATTATTCTCTTTATGTATATATGATAAAAAGATTCTTTACTTTGAAAAAATGATGTATCATGGAGTTCCTGTAGCATGCTCCCATCTTATACTGATATACAATTGACTATATAACAATATATATAATAGACTCTGATTTATAGTCCACTAGGGCTTCAGGATTACATCTCCTGTATCTGAAAAGGTACTAGAATATAAGATTCTTATTTAGTGTGCTGCCATGAATACCAAACCTTCAATAATGATATTGCTTTGGAAAAAATACAGAGGAAAACAGAAAAAAAAATGAGGAAAAAAGGAAAAGAAAGAAAAGAGAAAGAAAGAGGAGATGAAAGGAAAGAAGAAAAAAGAGGAAGAGTGTGGGGAAGGAGATGGATAAGGGGAGACATTTGAACCAAACTTTAACAATGATAACTTGATGCACAGTGTTTCCAATCATATTTCTTCATAACACTATTTGGATATAAAGGCATAAGATTATCAATGAATAATCTTTCAGTGACTGGTTCTTGTAGTGATTTCCATGAACCCTGTGTTCTTTAAGAGGAAATCATTAGACAGAGGAACAACTAAGAAACAGGCCAGTCAACTACTAAGTCTATTTTGAGAGAGCTGGAGAATCACATTTATAAAAGACATTATAAAAATTTTATACTATGTTGGTGAGGTCTTAGGAAGAATTGGGATGTCATACAATTAACTGTCTTATTCTAAAACAATGGCAAACATTTTTAGAATGATCAAAATGTAGATAATGCTCATCTTCTGATTTTATATTAATATTTATTTCACTCTCTCGTTTCTTGTTATCCCATTTTATAGCTGGAGCCACTGAGACAGCTGCACTTAGGAATATGACTACAGAAATACACATACACACACACAGATACACACATAAACTCACACCAGAAATAAATTCAGGGCCTTTAGGCACACACATCTTGAACTGGAAATCATGAGGAGAGACTGCTGGTTGGGGAGTAACTTCAGATGGTAGCGAATATGGCCTGGAAAAAAATTATGAGGATAGATGGAGGATAAAGAAAATAAAGGGCATAAATATTGAGAGAAAGAAAGATTTTAAAATGTTTTCATGTGGCTTGATATGGATTCATGAACTCTAAGATTACCCTGGATTTTTGTCACAATTCTTAAAGAAAGAAAAGTGAAAGCCTGAGAAGTAAAACATCTGACTGAGATCCCAAAAGGTGTTTGATGCCTGAAAAATGCTTGGGAATCTTTAGTGAACATGATCATTGTATTCTCTGCAAACCTGGGAATTTAGTAAATTTAACAGAGAAAACTATTTTCTAATTCAGGCTGTGAACATAACTGGTTAAAAAGGGAATAATTCAGTCAAATAATACATTTTTTCCTATATAATAACACAGGTTCATTGATTTTTTCCCTACTGATATGACAATTGACTGAATTGACTGATTGTTTTGACTTTAAAAGAATGCAAATATCGTTTGTTTTGTGGGGGAGGGAGAATGGTAGGAAATGGTTTATGAGCAAAAGAGGAATGTGGACATTCAGTAAGGAAAAAAAAAAGGATGAATAAAGTAAAAAAAATCTTATCTCTGTTCTTATAATGTTGACTTAGTTTTATTAATCATACAGCAAGTATTCAATTTTCACTGGACAAAAAATAATACTGTCCTAAACTAACTACCCTAAATCTAGCATCCTAAGAAAAATTAACTCTGATCCTATATTCTACAATCAGTGGGGGTGATTTCTTCATGGAGTCCCAAGAGTCTAGAGATTGAAAAGATCTTGAGATGCCATCTGATTTTTTTCCTCTACTTCCTAAACATCTGGGTCAGTTAATATATTTTTCAGTATTTACAATGAGTGATATTGGGATATATATCCTAGTGTTGGTGAAATAGTAATAGGAAGGAGATACTATATTGTAGAATGAGGAAAGAGTAAAACTATGACCAATGGATTGCCACTAAATAATTTTTTACTCTAATGGCTATACAAAGTGACCTAAAAGAATTAACCCACCTTCCAAAGTGACTATGATTGTTTAACAGAAGATAAATTCCTCAGGTGACCAGAAATACCTAATCCTATGAAGTTATTAGCCTCCAATTATCTACCTACCAATTCCACTATCTACTCAAAGTTATATCCCATACTGGCTGCCCCCTGATTTGAGGGTCAGCTTCTATTGTCAGCTTATTGCATGACCCAAAAACAAAAGAAAGGAAACAATAAAACCAACTAATTTTAATGTACAACTAAACCTAACATAAATAGGAGAGTAAATCTTTGGGGTGGGGAGGTTTGCTGGTGAGGAATTAAATAATGCATTCCAAAGCCAATGATAGATAATTTTGAGTATTAATCATGATTTTGGATTATCCACTCCATTGCATTTCTCCATTATTGTGGATAACCATGAGCAGACCCTAATCATTTGACAAAGACAGATGTAGAAAAATAAAATTCGATATCTACATAACTTAGGAATTGGGAGACACCATTAGGTGCATATATTCAGACAACTTCACAAATAATGTGAAAGCCAAATCATTCATTAATGTAGACATCTTTTGGATATGTGGATGAGCATTCTTTTTGGTGACGAAATAGCTGAATTTCCTACTTCCACCTCAAAAATGCATAGCATTTTTTCTATGCAACAGAGGCATGATTGCCAATGCACGGCTGCATATTTCAAGGTATAATTTAATCATTGGGGAATTTCCTTGAAAAGAAGTGACTATGCATGAGCAATAATCATTTCCCAAAGTTTGGTATCATCAGCATTTACTCTCCATCTTTTCCTCCTGAAACAACCTAAATTTCATCAAAGCAGAAATATTTCCCAACACAGTTAAATGAATAAATGGTTTGAAAGAAGCCTCTCTTACCATTAGCTCCAGAGTGCAATGCCCCACATTTCTTGACTTTTCTTATAAGCCACAGACACCTCCTCCCCGAGACTTCTCTCCGTTCTACAACATGGATCTTTTCTCCGCTTCGGTTGAGATCTCACTCAACCATGAGCAATGGAACAAGAAAATGTGGTGGTTCATCAAGGCTTAAACCAGGGGACAATCTCTGCTTGCAAACACTATAAAAGAGGCAGCCACGGTACCCAGGGTGGAGCTTCCATAGGGAAGGATTCTCTAGTGGGCACAATGGATGTTCATCTATAAAAGTAACATGGGTGGTCCGTTGCCATTTGATCAATGGAGGGCAGGGATGATGGGGAGTTGGGAGCAGGATAGGGAATGCAGACTAAAGGGGATAATTTTCCTTTTTCCATGCCATGTAACCAAAATGAAGTCAATTCCATTGAGAGTGAAAAAATGCCTCTTTTTCATATTGCAGACAGAAACCTTCCTAGGAAGCCCACCTGCTGAGAAGGGAATTGGTTTCCCAGGGTATGTGTATGTACGTAAGGAAGTCTAAGAAGTTAGGGAGCAGGGTGCAGAGGGAGGGAAAAGTGTGGAGAGAGGTGGTGATGGTTCCATAAAATTAGGAAGATGAGAATCCACTATAGTCTCATCTAAGTTTGAGAAGTTGCCTCCGGAGAATGACTCCATTGTATTTCCGCATTCTGAGCATTTCCTGAATTTCCTGGCTTGGAGATGTTATTAGAGGGATTGAAAAAGGGAGAGAGAATAGCTCAGACAACTCCTTATGGCTCTGGAGAGACTTTCTGTCTGTCAAAATGAATGGGTGGAAAAACGATTTTTTTCCTACTGGGTGTTTCCTTTAACTTATTTCACACAGAACATGATGGAGGTTGTCCTTCCCCTCGTAAGCAAGTAGCCCTCACTGGGACCTATCCTGGTCTCCTTCGAGTTATAGGCAAGTCTTGTAATGGCACCAAAGGTCAATGGGAGTGTGAAAATCTGCGCTTTGGGGCTGAGCTAAATGATCAGGAAAGTGTCCAAGCAGGAGCAGGGGAACATGAAAGCAATTTGTCAGGGCTTAAACCGGGCCTCTGGAGGGCCCAGTGAAAATGACTTCTGTTTCTTCTCCCCGATGCTTCCCGCCCCCCAGAAGTGGAGGAGGAAGCCATGCATGGCGCTGGGAGGGCCGTGGAGCCCCTCCCCTGTCATCCCTCCCCTCAGGATCACGGCAGCACCGTTCTGCTGGCAGGGAGAGGGACTGGGTGGCGTCTCCGAGGTGCACTTCTGCATTAAAACTGGGGCTTCTGAGCTCCTCAGCCTGGTGGAATCAGCGGAAGGTGTGTGGGTCTGCTGCACTGTCTGTCTGCTGTGGAAAGCCCTTCACAACTGGTCTCCTCCTCCCCATTCCCTCTTTTTCTGCTCATTCTCCTTCCCCTACTCTGTGACTCAGGGCTGCTAGTCTCCTTGTTGCTCCTGATATAAGATACTGCCTTTCCCGGGTCCTGGCTTTTCCCTTGCTTCTAACTCTCACACTATCCTTTCTCATCTCTACCTCCTGGCTTCCTTCAAGTCTCAGTTAAACTACCAGCTTCCACAAGAAGCTTTTCCAAGTCCATTTAATTGCTGTGTCTTCCTTTGTGATTATTTCCGATTTAGCACTCACTAGTTTATTATTGAAGATAAAAGATATGTATTTTGAAGAGGATAGCTGTTGGTGCCCTATTTGACTCGTCTTATAGAATTTAAATGCAATATACATATATATTTGTACTTATCCTTCGTTCTATTTATGTATCTATCCTATTAGGAACTCTCTCTCTCTCTCTCTCTCTCTCTTTCTCTCTTTCCGTCCCTTCCCCTCTCTATTTTTCTCGCTCCCTTTTATTCTCTCCCTCCCTCCTTCCTTCTCTCTCACTTTCTCTCCCCCCTTTTTCCTCCCCCTTCCCTAATGTTTTTTCTCTCTCTCTGTCCCTGTTTATCTCTCTGTTTCTCCCTCTCTCCCTTCCTCTTTCTTTTTCTCCCTCTCCCTCTTCTCCCTTTCCCTTCCTCCATCTCTCTCTGTCTCTGTCTGCCTGTCTCTGTGTCTCTCTCTCTGTCTGTATCTGTCTGCCTGTCCCTCTCTCTGTTCCCCCCCCCCATCAGCTTACCTATCTATCTCTTGTTTGGACATAACTACATTTTGTCTTCCCTATTAAACTGTGAGCTCCTTGAAAGCAGGGTCTGTCTTTTGTCTTTGTGTTCTTTGTGCTTAGCAGCATGCCTGGCACATTGTTGATACTTAATAAATGCTTATTGTCTTAACTTGACTGTATCGGTGATTTTCAACATAAGAAGAAAGCAAAGAATTAAAAAACTTCACCTGGATACTCTTCCTAATCAGCACCTTTCCTCTCTTTTCTCATGTGTATATAATCACCCGAGTGTTTGTAAATATAAATGAGAACCAGTGTCTCCCGTGAGGAGAAGTCCTTGGAGAACTAGAATGGAGTCCTCAGGTAAGTGCTGACACAGCTCACCCCCACCCCAGTGAAGCCAGTGCAATTTTCTAATTGAGATTTGGGATATAATATTATGAACCTGGGTCATGCTGTTAAGATGGCTATGACTTTATCCTTCATGGAAACGTTTAGCTCATTCACACTTTCCACAGCATGCTGAAGGGGGTATTTTCTTCTCCTGATACTTAGGCTTGCATAACATGCTTTTTTATCTCAGATTTAAAAATACATACTTTGAAGAAAATGGCTGCTGGTGCCCAATATGGCTCAATTCTTGTAAAATTTATCCCTAATCAGGGGATGGAAGGTGGGAAAGGGATCATGCAATCCAATATTTATGTCTTTGAGGTCTGGATCAGTGTAACAGTTTTATCTTAAGTACCATGGGGGATTTTTCAACTAGTCAACAGCAATGTAATTGTTCCATGCCTGAACTACAGCTTTTTCCCAGTGTGACACAGAACACTGAAATGTCAGGCCCTGACTCATGGAGTTTAGGTGGAATTAATAAAAAGTACTGACAGGTTATTCAAACTGACAATTTTAATAGAAATTTGTCACTGGGAAATAGATTCCACTATGTTTCTGTTCCCCTTCTGTACTCTGCAAACTATGTAGTAGGTATTTAGGGGCACAGGAAGGAGTAGCCTCAATACTTAAAATCTCCACAGTACAAGTATGGGTACTTTCTCTCAGAAGCAGCTCTTGTCTGGCAAGAGGTAGATTCTGAAATAAAGGCCAAGAGAGAGAAAGAACAGGAATCCCCTACTGTTTTCTCCAAGTTAAGAAGCAAGAGAAATGCAATTAAGATAGTTGATCCTGTAATATGGCTCATAGTAAAAATTATCTCCCCAAATTTTTAGGGTGATAGGCCAAATCTCATTTTCACTAATATGGGCACAATATGATTCCTAAGCCCCCGTTCATTGGGTTTAACAATCTTGTCATGCCAAATTTTAAGATCATAAGAACTTCCTCCCCTCCCCCCCCCACGATTTTTGTTGTACAAATACCTTTGCCCAAAGATGTAACTCTGGTGGGCCAAACAGAGCTGTGATTCGGGGCACTCAGAGGGTATACTCACAGTACTCACAACCATTCAGCAATATAAATAACTGATCTGCAGATCTGAGTTAGCAAAAATAATTAATTTAAATAAGAAACTACCAGATGGTACCCTTCCTATAACCAGTGGTCAAATCCCAAGTGAACTCCTAGTCATTCATTTCCTGAAAGCCTTGTGGGGGGCAAACAGCAGTCTTAGGGGTATCCTGGGGTCCTTGTCCAATGGAAGCTGGTGATTCTGCATCCATAACTCCCTCCCAACAGTCTTATGTAACAGGATCTTTCCCCTCCCCTGTAATAAATTTGAAGTAAAAGTTGGTTCTAGTGTGTGATTTTTTTTTCTGCTTGTCCTGCCCCCTAGGAGCCAAAATTGCTACTTATGGTTCTGTCTTTTTAAAGGCAACTTCTAGTAGGAATGTTGGGAAGGTCCTGCTTTCTCGGTGCCTACGTGCACCATATTTTCCAGTGTAGGTTTTTCACATGAGCCTGTATGGTAAAGATGGCTCATGTTACATCCCTGAAAGGCACAGAGAGAAAGTTGAACCCACACATTCATATGTACACATGCACACATGCATACATGCACTCATATACATGTACTCATACACACACTCCCACTGAGTACTATACAAAATCCTCTCAAATCAGAACACTCCATAGTCACATTTTCACGAGCAGTTAGCTATAGGGATGTGTCTATAGAAAAATGGAAAAATGCAACCAGTTGCATCATAGGTTTCTTGGTTTGGGGACTATTATAAAAAATCATTGGCCAAAGGTCCTTTCGAGGCTTCCAACAGAAGGATTTCAGGAAAGACGAAGGGGGGCAGGGAGGGAGGGTCGGTTGTGAAATGGATTAACATAATGACTCCAAACTACACTAATGTTTCACAGCTTTTTTTATTAGCAATACCAAGATAAGTTATTGAAGCAGTTTTTGTATTGTTTTACATTCCATTCATAGGTGACCTAACTTGTAACTCCACGTACAGCACATTTAAAGATATATTTTGACACTTATTCAGAAAGCTACAATTATTATAACTTACATGCCTTCATTACCAGGAAAACCTTAATATATTTTCTAATTACTTCAACAATACTCTATTCCAAAGCACACGATAACCCAGTACAAGTTTACACAGTTCGCTTCAATCACCATTTTTTAAAATTGTGGATGTCAAGGTGCTGTTCACTGAATTCTACTGTCATCTCCTCCTGGTTCATATTAGGACCTGACACAATATTAAACTAGTAATATTACTGCTTAAAGAATATGAAGAAAGATAAAGACTGCACTTTTCTGTATTCTTCTAAAGAGTTACAAAATACAGGACAATTAGACACTCAAGCAGCAGCAGCAAAAAAAAAAAAAAAAAAAAAAAAAAAAAAAAAAAAAAAAATCTTGGGGCCAAATCTTTAGAGGCCTGTGGTGAATATACAAGCAACACCCACATACACGCGCACATGAGCACACCTGTTGTGCACATATTTTGTTAAGTGCATGACTGAGGCAACACAATGCCATTTGGAGTGTGTGTATGTGTGTGTTTGTGTTTATGCACATGTGTGTATTTAATCCAATGCCAGGTTTTCCCACAGGTGAACGGACATGTAAATGGCAAGGGGGGAGGGTGCTCCATTTCACAAGCATTTGTCCCTGGGGACCTAAATTTTACTGAGAATTTTCCCTCAAATTTGAGTGACTAAGCTTTCAAAATCCATGACTAATAGATGAACATATGGGCCAGTATTTTTAGCCATCCGTGGTTATTTGTTATAGATATTGTAGGTTGGTGTGCCTTGTGTATACACATACCTGTGCCAATAGTCATTATTTATTAAACACACATATGTGTATACATTCTTCTCTTGGCTTTACATAATTAACAAGCTGCAGGTATCATCGAGGAGAATGGGAGGGCAATAGCAACTCCAGATATACCGAATAGAACTGGGGGTCACTTACCTGCAAGAAAATGGGCAGATTTATTAAACAATCCTGAAATAATTCCTGACTAGATACATTTGAGAGCTAGGCTAACGTCACAATTTCTAATTGTTTAATGTAAGAGATGATAAAGCAATATTTAAATTTGGTCCTTCAATATCTGGCTAAAGCAAGAATGGGCTGAATTATTAGAGCAGGTTGGCAATTAGATATAGAGGTACTTGTCTATCAGATCCAAGTAATAACAGATAATTACTGTTTTTATGAAACCTGGGCTTCACAAATAGTGTCTGGGCGAAAAAAATAGTATCTTTCAGCAGCTAAGACTCAGCATTTATCTAGAGGGCTCTCGATTCAAATCATCATTTGTAATTGGCAAAGACTAGAAAAACAAAAAATAGCCAGTTACAGAAAGAAAGGACAAGCAACCCTATCAGAGAGCTAAGGAAATCTCTTTTCTGATGGGTGTAGGAAAGCTGGCTTAGGCTGAGAATCAGCATTCCCTCATGGAGTAAGATGCTGGCTCTAACAACACCTGCCCTCCTCCTCTTCAAAGCATGATGTTTAAAAACTGAAAGTGCTTGGGCACTGACTAGTGCTCCCTCCTCTGCCATAACCTTGATTGATTACTAGGTGGAAGGTGTGATGGAATCCAAGGACTCAGTTCCCCGAATTAAAGCTATATAGACTTTGCTCCAGCTTAGGAAGCTCTGCAGATTCAGATAGTAGCTTTTTGAGCCAAAAATATGCAGCAAAAAGAAAGGAACATAAACACGGCTAAATGTCACCAGTGTTTGCAGACTTACAGCCACCATCCATTTGTTTGTTCTGAAATGACTGGTGGACCATTTGGCAAACACAATGAGATTCACACAACAGTCCTGTTATCCTGTGGTGCAAACGACATCACACCAGTGGCATTCCCTTTTAATTAAAAAACAATAATAATAATAATCAAGGAGGAGAAGGAGGAAAAAAATGCCATAGGAGTTTGTTTTAATGTCACTACACAAATGATACTGCCTCCACCTCAATGGGGGTAAAAAATAAAGGAGGGGGGAAGGAAATGAAAACTTGCCCAAAAGTGAGCATTTTGATTGAGCATCAAGTCAAAGGAAAGTCATCTTTGTTGATCCCCATGGGAATAAAAAAGGCAAAGAAGGTGCAGCCTTTGGCAATGTTGCTGGCTAAAGAGGGAAGGGTCAGCTGATACCATCAAATCAACTGTAACACAAGACTTATGGGAAAGAGTCCATGGAAGCAAACTTCCAAACAATCAGCAGCTGCTTAAGATTGAGGCAGAATCCATTTGTAGCTAATTCAGGGCCAATGACCTGACCATGTGGACTTGAAACTGACAGCTACTATTGGAATTAATGGTCAAATTGTAAAATCCAAATTTCATTATCGATATCGTTTCAAAAGCAATTCCTCATACTAAGTTTTGGTTTTGACACAGCCATGGTCTCATTTAATTAAGGGAATGAGTCAAGATATTAATATTATTATTTTTCATTTGATCTGTGATTTCATTGGCATGAGAAACATCTAGTAAGGAAACATCTTTTACTATTATACCATTACTCTGCATCTCATAGGCTTAGAGAGTTCTCTGGACACATTAAATGACTTATCCAGGGTTATACAGCTCTGTGTGTGTCAGAGGCAAGACCTGAATTGAGTTCAGGCTTTCCTGACTCCAAGGTTCACTCTTCAATATGAAAGGCCAGTGTCCTATATAGAACACTTTTAATATCTCCCAAAGTCGTGATTTAGGTAAAATCTTTTTATTTGTTTGAGTTTGCTTGGGACATCTCAGATAATTGATTTTGATTTGTATCTTCTCCTTACAACCAATGTTTGCTTTAGAATAGCCTATGCTTACTGTACTATCCTTGAATCCAGAATCATTTCTATGGATAATGGTAATCCTTACTCCAAAGACAACAAAAGCATCTTATACTCACTTAGCCTTTTATCATTATTTGAAGGGCTTTCACTTATGATAGCTGGATATCTGCTAATAGCTTCTAATTTACTATAAGAAATTTACCATTTTCTGGTTAAAAACTACATTGGAAACTTTCTGCTATATATAACTATCACCCTCCTACCTCCACTGATATCATGTAATAATAACAATTTGATATGATCATATTCTAATCAAGAGGACCATTTTAAAGCTAACTTTTTTAGACCAAGAACAGACCATCAACAACATGGCCTAATGGACTCTAGGGTTGAAAAGTTTGGAAAACCTTTAATCTTCTCTTAATCCCACATCAGATTCACATTTTATATAGTTATAGTGATTTGCCTATAGAAATGAAAAGATTCCATTACTATTAGGAGATATATAGACCATCTGACATGATTTACCTTGTGCTAGTCTTCCACTTAAGAATGTATTTCTAAGTTGAGGAGATGGCATCTTTTTGAAATTTAGTGGAAACTCAAGAGGTCTCAAATAATGCAATGACAATCAATATGCAAACTAATTCTTTAAGTGCTTTAACATCTCTGTTTTACTTTTTATTCTCACAATATTCTTTTGAGAACAGGCAAGATATTATTAGTAGAAATTAGTAGAAATGAAGAAGCTGGGGTTTACGGACTTTAAGTCACCCACTCTAGGTCACTTATCAAATTAGAGATAGAACTTTCAGAATTTAGGCCTCCCCCCTCTGACTACTAATTTAATGATCTTTTTGCAGTAACATGATGCCTTTTGGTTGTAGTATAAGTAATATATAAAAGCTTATATTTCTTGACACTAAAGATTTGTGAACTCTAATTAGGTCATTGAGAGTTCCTGTAGAATAGTTTCCCTAAAGTCATTTGGTGACCCCACAAGATGCAGATGTCTCTCTACCCTACCTGTAAGTAGAAGGGAGATCCAGATAAATTTTCTAGATTTCTTCTTTCTATTATCTCGTCTACTATTTTTCCTTCTTTTACTTGAGTTTATTCCCCCACTCTAGTAAGCAGAAACTTCACTGCCTCAATCACTACCTAGTTTTGGTCTCTTTTGTTGTTGCTCTTAAGTAAGCCCTTGCTAGGGTCCTATGTTCATTCTTTCCCTGAAGGCAGCTGCAGACATATGTGTTGCACTATACTTTTTAGTCAATGGTACCTAAAGTGGGGACTTTCACACACCCTCAAATCCTTATCATATGGCATTTAATCACCTTCAACCAATTATTTCCTCCAATTCAGAATTCCCGTTAGGAAGAAAATACTCCTTTTTATTGTTTTTCAGATATATGTTGGACTTTGTGATAGACACAATATGTGTGTGTGTATATATATATATATATATATATATATATATATATATACATATATATATAAAATACACCAACATATATGTATAGATACATATGTATGCACACATGTATGAATATCTACATGTATATATGTATTATCTCTGTCCTTACAGATAAAGCTATAATTGTATCTATGTATATTAACCTATGACAACTTGATTTCCTGGGAAAAGGTAGAAGGAAAGGTGAGCAGCTTTCTTAAATCTGGTTTTATAATGGAGTTTCTAAGGGCCAAGAAGAAATGTGATTGTCAATCTGTTGTCTACTCAACATGCCCTAAAGGGTTTTCCATCAACCCCACCTGTTAGATTTGCTGGAAAAACCTAAGTCACATTAGGACAAAAGTTAAGTCCAATATCAGGGAAGGAAAGAGAGATAACTGTAAAAATCTTAAGCCTTAAGCAACCAATTCAGCTGCATTTACATCCCCAGTGTCTAGCAGTCACTTCTCATACCAGCCTTTGAAGAGTCTAGCTATATTTGAGCTTACAGCTTGAAACATTTCTCTTCTGCTCGGTAGCCTAGCATCTCCAGTGAAGGCTCTTGGTGTCAGAGAAGTGTATCAGAGAATTGTGGTATCTTAGGAGTCTGTGAAAAGATTCTTAAAGCATCTCTTCCTACCTTTTCTAAACAGATTGCTCTCCAACATTGGAATAACTTGTTTTCCAACTTCTATTTGATATCCAGTATTGAAAAACGTACAGCCTCTGAGTCACTTCATTTTACTTTGGGGCATTTCTAATAGAGATAAAGTCTTTTCTTACTTGGAGCCAGAATCTACCTCTGTAACTTCAGACCGATGCTCTGACAACCTTGCAAAACAAATCTAGTAACTGTGTTCCCCATGATAGCCCTCCAGATCCTTGAAGAAAACAAAATTGTGTTCTCTTTAACACTAAAGGCTAAAAAGCCCATGTTCCTTTAAAGAATGTTCATGGTTTCCAGTCAAACCTTTCTTTGGAAAGCTGCATGGCTTGTCAATATTATTCCTGACTGTGGTATCCAGAACCTCACAAAGTGTTCCAAATGTGTTCTGAATGGGACAGAGAATAATAGGATTCCTTCATCATTGACACTAGGGCATCTCTCTGTGCAGCCTAACTGTTTCAGTATTTTTAAATTGCCATGTCATATTGTTCACTTGTGTAGTACTTGAAGCCCACTGACCTCCCAGTTCTTTTTATATGAACTATTTTCTTATTCTATCTCTCCTGTGTTTATAGATGTATACATGATGTAGCACTTGATAACGTCCATTCAACATAATATCATATATAGCTCCTCATTCTGGAGAGGAAACTTTTTTGCACCCCCTTTTTGCAATCTAACACATTTCCCTCCTAGATCCATTTCATTCCTACATTTAACAAACATGTACATCTATGCCTTCCTCTGAGTCACTGATGAACAATATTGAGCAGCACAGGGCCAAATTCTACCAATTTGGAAACTTAAGTTCTCTTTCTATCTCTTGCTTGATATAAATGCCCCTCTGGCCAAGTCACTGTTCCACTGTGTAAATACTTCTCCTGCTCTATCAAGAGACTGTAGGGTTTCTGCCTTGTTCCAAATGTTAAGTAAAGGTCAAACATACCCTCACAGAAAATTTCAAGGGCAAATCCAAATATTTTGCTGATACTGGAGTTCTCTTGTGGAGATCACTATTCTAAGCCAATAGGCCATCTGCTGAAACTTGGAAATTTCTTCATTAAGCTGATATTTTGTGGTGGTGGTGGAATATGGCAAGATGGGATTTAACCAGGAAGGGGATTTGACCCACACTAAACAAACTTGTGTCATGCAGTTTCATCGATAATGGCTCTTCACATAGGGTGCTATTTGTCCCTCAAACCCTTGAAACATATCATTCAGGCTAATCTGACATTGCAATGTCTTAGGGGGCAAGATAATATATTGGAATTATTTCTTAGAAATCAAAATTCATATATTGCAAGTAATTTAGGGTTCAAGCTTGTATTATATAAATGCCATAAAAAAATCTTCACCCTCTACTAACATAATAAAAGTATCAATTTTATTTCTCATTTGTTCTACCTTTTTTTTTCTTTTAAAAGTTTTATTTAAAATGAATGCTAAAAATTGTCTTGACGTGTAGCTGGGGGAAAAAGTAAAATACTATTAAAAATTTTAATTATTTGCTCTGCACCTCTTAGTTGATCGATGTTAACTAGCTTTTTCCACCAATGAAGATTAGCAATTTGTCTATAATTTATAGTCTTGGAGAGTTGAATGGGACATTAGATTAAATGACTTGTCCATAATCACCCAGGTAGTATGTATTAGGTTTTTTCTGACTCCAAGATTAGCTATTTATGTACTATCCTATGCTCCCACCCCCTTCCTCTTAGTGTTTGGGGGGTAGGGGATGGAGAGAAAAATAGGCTATTCCACAATTCAGGTATATAATGAGCACTGCCTCCCAGGTCCAATATTTGGAAGATATTAGGTAATGTTCAAAGTTAGACATGAAGCAGCAGGGAATAGGCCTCAGAATTTAAATTCATGTTCCACCTTTTCATATGTCAATGGAGTGACCCCAGGTAAGTCACTTAATCTCTTAGTGACACCAGGTAATTCTCTAAGACCAATCACAGAGTAGCTATGTCTGTTTTATTTGAGGGAGTTAATGTCTGCATCAATGAAATAATAGATCTAGTAAAAAAAAAAATAAAAGACTTCAAGCATAAGAAAGAAATTCAGCTTAAAATGTAAAAAATGGCCTGAAACATGGGTACTATTTAAGAGATTAGAGGTTCTCTGGATAACATGAAGCTCTGTCCACTGGCAAATGTGAGGTGATTTGATGAACTTTTTGGTGAGCTGACTCTTATCCATTAGGGTAGCTATGCAGACGCTTCTACCATATGCTTCTATGAGTCAAAGAAAAAAACAAAAAAAACCAAAAGCTCTCTTTAGGAAAAAATGGAAAACAACACAACAGTGCTATGAACGTGGTTGTATAATGCTACTGATGTGTGGGGGGGATTTTAGGGCCTAAATGCCATCTTTTCTTGCTTTCTTTTTTTCTCCGAAATTCAATCATAGCTTCAATTCCCTATTGCAATTTGAGTGCAAGAGATACCATATGAGACTTTCACCTGCGATTTGAATTAAGTTGGATTTAGACAGACATAAGATGAGGGTCAGGAAGAGAGGTAGAGGGGAATGATCACCCAAAGACCCTTAATTATAGTGTTAACTACATTTAGAATGTTGAGGAGCAGTGCCTGCATGTATTCCAGCTTCCTGAAACTATCAAATGTGTTCTGTGCTAAGTCTGGCCAGAAAAGCAAGCTAGAGTCTGAGTAAATAAACTGCTTGGTTTTTGCTTGTTTGTTTGGTTTTGTATAGTTTTTAGCTCTTCCTCCCAGGTAACCATTGGTGCCCTGTACTTACAACTTGTTAATGAATAGGGATAGAGACAATTTTGTTTTTTTCCAATAGATTTTTGTAAAACAGTCTGGAGGACCAATGAGGAGACCACAGTATGAGGATAGGAAGACAAACCAAACTGGAAGCAAGTCTCTAGCCTAGACATCCCATCCAACAGAGATCGAGAAAGACTATTTTGAGGTGACCTCAAGAACATGGGCAGGAAAAAATGGACCCAGTCCCCATAACGGGGGAAACGGAGTACCAGGGAGATATTATAATAAAGTTTGCAAGTTTAGCATCATCAATCTCTTCTTGGTGGAGGGGGGTGGGTATACATCATGGCTGCTGTACCACAATGGCTGAGGGCTTGATTAAGAACTGTTTTTGTACATACCAATGGAAATGTCAGCTGGGAGTCGTGAGCTGCTATTTTGGGAGGGGAGCGGGGAGAACTCGCATTGCAGCTTCAGTGGAAATAGCTTACAAAATGGAACAGACTCTCTAATGTTGTTGAGCTGTGCTCCCCAGCCCCCCATGCCTCCAGTTAAATAGGATACCATTGGGCGGGCTTCATCAAAGGCAGGCCGTCTTCCTGCTGCATTGATAGGAAGATGGAAAAATTAATAGGGGTAATATGAGCTCATTTCAATAATAATGAGCTTACTAACATGCCAGTTTTTGATCTTTTCTGATGCATGGATTCCTGGCAGTAACTATGGTCCTATGTAGGTAGTTAAAAGAACTGAAAATAGACTTAAAAAAAAAGCCCCAATCCCAAACTTTAAAAAAAAAAAATAGAACACTTAAAAGTCAGTCCAATTTTTCCTTTTCTTCTTGAGAAGCACCATTTAACTCTTTTCCTTTTCCCCCTTTTAAATATTTTTTTTTAACAACTTCAAAAGTAATGAATTGTATTTGGCTAAAAATAGATCTGGGGGTATGGCTAATGGAGCTTTGTGAATCATGTGGCATAAGGAACTGTCAATATTTTTTTGAGCTGTCAGGAATCCATTTAGTGATTTTTGACAATTCAAAAAAAATTTCTTACTATCCAATTCTGTTCTCAGTGAATTAGGGAAGGGGAGGGAAAGGAGAAATACATCAATTCAATTTATGCAGCCAGACTACTGCTTCCTGTAGCTTGTTACTTGATGATAGGAAGCAGTCTCCTGGGCCAGCAGTTCTCTCTGATGGAGAGATTCCCTTAAAAAAAACTTTTAAAAAATCAGCAAAAGAAAAAAAAACAGTTAAAATCCATTTCTATATCACAGACAACACAATGCTTGCTATCCTCTCTTTTTCCTCCCCTAGTTTATTTTCTTGAAGTGGACAAATAGTTGCAAAGGGACTAAAAATAAGTTCTGAAAAGTGTTTTTCACAGAACTACTTGGAGTTGAGAATACCTATGTTTTTCAGAATAGCCTGTTTCTCCCAACAGGTTTCTCCCTCTCCATCCTCCCCCACCCCCCAGCAATTTTATATCCATCCAGATGATTCCAACTTTGTTGAAAAAGAAAACCCAGCATGAGGCAACTGTGCTTTATGAGGAAGTGTAAGTATTATGTGCAATGCCAGTGTAAAGGCTAGATTATGTAGGAATAATCAGGGATAAATAGGATCACAGTCTTTAAATTACCTGTAGGAACACTCCTAATCAGGCAATTCACGACCATATAGCCCCTGTTAGAACTGCCAACAGACAATAATCTAAGCCCTGGATAATTAAAGACCACTGCCTTCTGCTTTCCTCAAACTGAATCACAAAAGCCTTAAATCCTAACTCCCTAATTAAAGAGAGACCCAGGCAGTCAGTTGGTCTGGATTTTGGTTAGTGTTAGATGATTTGAGTATCTTCTAAGTCAACATGAAGAAAAGTTTGTAAGAAAGCAAGTTTGGCTTAGCTAAGCATTGAGGATTTCTCTTAGGAGTCTGACAGAGAAGTTGAAAATACTGAAAAGTTTTCAAGTTACCATGTCTTTTTTATTATTATTATTATTATATAAACTGTTTTTCCCTCCAAAATATGATTAAAAACATGTGCAGTCAATACTGTGGGTCCCCTTCTTCATGTCCCTCACACAGGTTTTCTAGACTTGGATGACACAAATAGGAAAACAGTATGATTTCAAAAATGTCTTTTTAAAAATGGATTCATTGTATGATTGTCTAAATTGCACATACAGCGTTACCTATGTTTAATTCCAAAATTTCTAATGGACATTTTGTTCTATTGTTTTTTAATGCACCATTTGGCACTAATCTTTTGAGAAAGGAACTCAAGAAAGAGGTTTCTAAAACTTACCACACAAGTCTGGTCTCTTGACACATCCACTACTTGCTGTGCTACTGGAAAGTCCATTAAAGGCTGCTAAGCCTTCAGAGCTATAGGCTCTTAGGACTGACAACATGTTCATCTGCTTCTCCAGGACCTGGGGACCTGGGATCTGTTCTGCTTTCATCACCCCTGGGGAGGTGTCATGGGATGGAAGAAGATTTGGGCCATGCCATGGCTTCTCAGACGTTTGGGACAAAGGTGAGACAAGTCCCTGGGCCGGCTGGGAGGCAATGGGGTTGTGGAGGCTGTCCCCTGCGTCGCTGCCGCTCTCCTTGTGAAGGACTGACAGTGGTTTGCTCATGATTTCGGGTTCTGTCTCAATATCCTCCTCTTCATTGTTTTCCTCCTTGGAAGACTCCATGTCTTCAGATGAAGCAATATCAGACAGTTCGTCAATAGCATTTTTGTTCGCAGACTCGGGGAGCAGGATTGTTGGGTCGTCTTGAAGCTGTGCTTTGCCTTCGGGCTCACTGTTAGCACAGGAGGACCCTGAGCCCATGACTCCCGGGTAAACCCCAAATTGTTTGTAGAAGTCTGAAGTAAAGTTGCAAAATGGCGGGTCCATGTGGCCAGCCCAGGCCGAGTTCTTTTGTTCTCCCAAAATCTCTTTGCCATGACCTGGGGCCATCTTCTCAGAAGTAGAGTCAAGGTGGGCCATCATGTTGGGGATTCCTACCTCTTTGCTAGATTGTACGGTAGAAGGGAGCAAGCCAGTTTTGCTCACTTCCCTGGCTTGGTCCTTGCCATTTCCTGTAGCTAGCAAAGCACTGTCTTTGCGTCTAGTTTTGCCCAAGTGATTGGCCTGGAGATGAAGGGCCATCAATTCCATTGATGAAGTCGTAAAAGAACAAAATAAGCAGCCGTGCCATGCAATGTTATCTTGGACAGTCACCGAAGAGCCCGGGAGAGAAGCTGCATCTGGTCTTACAGACAAATCCAGGGGTTCATATTGAGATTTCTCTGATTTCCTCTGGGAGGATTTTCCACTATTTTTTTCCTCACCACCATCTGGTCCATGGAGTTTCATGGAAAGTGGATCTGAGAGGGCTTTGTCCTTTACTTCCTTCTCTTTCTTCAAAGAGCTCAAGACAAAGCTATCCATGAAAGCTTGCAAAGAGCCTTGGAAGTTAACCCCATTGCCTACGATGCTCTGATAGGCTCGTCCAATTTCAGAAAAGTGTGTACCTTTGGAAGGTAAGTCAGAGCCCTTCAGAGTCTCTGAAGAAGTCTCAGAAGTCATGCCGACAGCCTGCCCTGAATGGTCCCCAGATGAAAGCATTCCTGATGTCCATTGCTGAGAGACAGAGCCACCTCTGAAGTCAATCCCTGGGAGACCCTTAAAGGCTCCCCTCAGAATGTCCGGCCTGATAAACAGAGATGCTTTGCTCGTTGTCTCATCCTTATGATCCTGGCTTGGAGGCTGCCCAGAGAGTGGCCCAGCACCGTTTTGTCGTTCCCGATGATGTCGTTCTAAGTGGTACTTTAAGGATGCAGACTGAGTACCAGCATAATCACAATGGGGGCATTTGTAGGGTTTCTCACCTGCAGATGGGAGTACAAGAGATAAGAGAAAGAACATATATGTTTATTGCATTTTTAGTGTGTGGAGCAGGGATGGAAGGATCAACATTTATTCTTTGAAACAAAGCAGCTCAAAGTAATAATTAGTTATAGAACAACTGTTTTTTAATAGAAGAATAATTCATAGTCTTAAGCTTTTTTAATGATTTTGTACCAGTTGGGACTATTCAGGAATGACATACTATCTACACACAATTAGCTATCTTTTTCTTTATCTAACATGTGAAAACTGCTGTAGATTTAAAAGCTATGATTATGAAAATTAAGCATAATAATTTCAACCACAGTGATCATTAAAAGTAGAAGTTTAAAAAGACAAAGTATGTAACAAATGGATGGTTGCAATATTTTGTGTATACAATAGCTCTGAAATTTGTTTAAATTATACACATGGAAACCATTTTTAAACCTAAAAATTTTATGGCACTGTTACGCAAGACTGAAATGAATGATTTAAGTCTTGCTCTGCAGTAAATCATGGATATAATTAGCAAATGGCATACTGCACAAGTAATTTATCATTATTTGGAGGGCACCATTCCAGAAGGATTCAAAGATCTGCAGACCGACTGCATTGTTTCTAAATAAAGAACTATAAATACAGATTCTATAAAATATTAATACCATTACAATGCATTATGATTGCAGCATGTAAAGACATATAGTTAAAATAAAAAGTAGTCGATAAAATGTAAAAGAAAATGAGTAATAAAAAGGTGCAAAATATATTTAGTTTCTGTATTTGAAATTAACATTATCTACTGGCCTTTGCAGTGCCTTAAATTTGTACTAATGGCAAGCCTAACGCTCGGGTAGTAAAACGTGTAATTTACCTGTAATAAGCGCTTTCTAGAGAATAAAAATAGCCTTAAATAGCATTTTAAAACATATAAGATAATTTTCATGAATTAAATATTTATTTAAATTCAGCATCCCCCAAACTTCTATTGTTCTTTCTCTATGGAAGATATATGTAAACCGATACCTGCCCATGCAGTGTAGCAAGAAAGGAGAGGTGCCTAAATGCATGTGCATTTAAATTATATGTAAAGAACTTGTTAGCAATCTAGGGCCTTTTTCTAGACTCCAGTGCAGAGATACTCCCAGAAAGAGACAGGGCTATGACAGTGCCGTGAGCTTATTTATAATGGTACCCTGTCAATATTAGCAATTATTTCTGTAAGGAAGCTCAATGTGGCAAGAAACTGTTTTCTTTCCTCTGTTCTTTTTCTCTGGCTGATCTAAAAGGCAACAGCAAATCATCTGTGAATGGAGGTCCTGAAAACATTTATTGCTTCTAAGTTTCAGACAAATGGAAAGAAAATTGAACTAAGGACTTAACAAACTTCATGAGGTACCCAGGTGTTAATTGGTAAGTCACTTGGAGAGACTCCAGGACATTTTAAATGAGAGAATCTGGGGGACTAGGTTCTTAGGAAATGGTCCCTCCTTTGGATTGGAAGTTTTTACCTTAAAAAAGTCATTCATAGTTTACAAGAATCACTAAGATCTGGGTAACTGGGCATGTATTTCAGCCGTCTAGAGGTAACTAAGGGCCTCAATGATGCCAGGTCTTCAGAAGCAGTGTTTCTACTGGAGAAATGGGCTACAAGGGCCAACTGTGGCCATTGACCAACTGTCTTCATCACAGATGGAAGACTAATCTTTCCACAGCTAAAGTATGACACCGAGTTTTGAGATTAATTCTTTAATGGGAAAATGTTCTCTCTCCAATCTCCTAATTGTTCCATGTCCAATCTGCCCTCTTCTAGTCAATGAGTTTCTGACCAGTCAGGGCCCTAGAGTGCTAGCTGCTCATGAGATAAGGCTATGCTGCTCACATCTGTACAGTCCCCATCAAAGGCCTTGTGTAAATTAATCACTGCAGACTAATTGTCCAGGCTCGAACTCAGACACGTCAGAAACCAGAGGATATTGCAAATGCTATCATGTACATGTTAGAATGGTCCATATCCACTAAAAGTCAAGTTAGGGGTGTGAGCTCAAAAAATCTCAGTGGGATGGCTAACTCCAAAGTGCCTGATCCCAGAGCAATCTCGGTCCCATCAGAAAAGTCTATGAAACCTACCTTGATATCTCCCAGCCAGAGAACCAACTTCTGCTTAAGCAGGGCCAGATAAGTGTCCAAGTGCTCTCAGATAACAACCAAACTCACTTTTTTACAGGACTTTAAGGATTACAAAATATTTTTCTTCCCATACTCTTCAGGAGTCAGAGAGAGGTACAGTTTGCAAAACTGGAGAATATTTGGGAATGTTGTACTAACTGATTATCCTCTGAAAATTATACTTGGGGCACCAGAAATTCCAACAATTCCTGATCCATAAATGCAAAGTGAATGACATGTGGGGCTCTGACTAATGACAGTGAATAAAGGAAGTATTGATCTAGAGGCAACTTGAGATACACTTTGGAAATTAATCAATTAGCAAGCATTTCATAAACACTATGTGCCAGGCATTTGGCTAGGCACTGGGAAACAAAGACAAAGAATGAAATGATTCCTAATTCTAAAAGAGTTTACGTTCTCATGGAGGAGAAGGATTAGGAAATGAATTAAGATTTTGGTAAACAATGGAACTTTTTTGGGAAAGAGGCTGGGTCTTTACCAGGGACAAGCATTTATCTCTTCAGCTTGAGGTGCCATTTCAGAAGAGAGACTGAAAGGAGAATAACAGTAGATACAATAATTAATAATAATAATAATAAAATCAGGGCATTTATATACTACCTCCCATGTGCTAGCCACTGGCTAAGTGCTTCATAAATATCTCACTTGATCCTCATAATAATCCTGCAGTATTGATGCTATTATTATTTCCATTTTATAGTTGAGAAAATTGAGGTTGACAAAGTTGAAGTGACTTGCATAAGGTCACACAGTTAGGATGAGCATTTTTCTACCTAATTGCCTGTGTTTCACAAGTACCTATATGACATGGTAACTATTTGAGATGATAGCTTTATAAGAATATATAGACAGGTACAAAGAAAGAGCTCAGGAGAAAATGTTTCTTGGCATATATACTGAACGAATACTCCATAGAAAGAGAGAGAAAATTCAAGAAAATGTTCGTGTGCTTGCTATCTATGAATATTATCTTAGGGGTTCTTGTTCTGGCATCTATGAAGTTAAGCTTTAAATTTTTTTTGATAACTCTTTCAACATAATTGGTTTTTTTATAATCCTATAAATTTTATTTTCTGCATTTTTGTTCTGAAGAGGGGTCCCTAGGTTTCTCCAGACTGCAAAAGGAGTATTTGACTCAAGAAGTTCAAAGTTCTAAATTAGATGTCATGACTTATACAAAGAAGAGTAAGATCCAGAATTTCCTCGTAAAGCTCACAATCTAGTGGAAGAGATGAGATAAATGTACAAATAGCTTCAGTCAAAGGTAAAGAGATCAGGAATACTTCGTGGAAGAGGTAATACTTGTACTGGACTTTATTCACAGTCTGACAGAGCTTGTGATGATCTAGATACTAGCCAATCCAACCCCCTCATTTTCCAGAAAAGGAAACAGAAGTCCAGAGTAAAAAGAGTACAAATAGAAGGACTTCAGATTCTGGAGTCAGAGGAGCTGGGTTCAAATCTCCTCTTAAATATATGCTACCTATATTATCTTGGACAAATCACAATCTTAATTGAAAATGAGGGAGTTGGATATGAAAGCTCTAGACCTATGATCCTATGGCACGTCCAAGAAGCCACAGTGAATTAACAGCAAAAACTAAACTAAAACCCATGTATCTGATCCAATGTCTTCCTCTCTCACCTTGTTTGTGTTTTCTTTTCTTTTTTTTTTTTTAACAAAAAAGAAAAAGATAGGGAGACTTCAAAGGCCTTTTTAGGATTTCAATAACTAAACTTTCTTGGGCAGAGTTCTTACACTAAACACAGAATTCCAGTGAGGGAATGACCTATATAGATCTATATAAGTTCACATGAGATTAGCTTAACTTGGGTCTGTAAACTTGTTTTCAAACTTGTTAACTTTTCTTCTTTTTAAAAAATAATTTTCAGAAACCTCAAACATCATTTTGTCACTTGTTTTGCCTGCTTAAATTTGCCTACCCTGAAAGTTTTTGTATTATAAGTATATACTAAATATGGGTTCTTAATCTTTTTGTGTATAATGGCTCCCTATGGCAATAGGGTGGAACCTATAGATCCTTTGCAGAATAATGTTTTTATGTACATAAATAAAAATCATAACATTACAAAGGAAACTAAGTAAATTAAAATAAAGAGATTTTTTCCCCATTCCAAGCTGATGGATCACTGAAAACTGTCCATAAGAGGCCTACAGATCCCAGATCAAAAATTCAATCTACATAACATACCCAAAAGGAATAAAATGTGTGTCATCTATAATAGTAGGGTGCTTTTGGCCATCCAAGGGCTAAGGGAATACAAAGCTCAAATCCCAGCATGTCCAAAGGGCTACTTTTCTACTAGAAATATCCTCTATATCTCCAAATAAGTAATTTCTTTCCCAAATTTTTTCTCCAGTGAACAAGTTTTTTTTTTTTTTTAAATCGGCTTCTAGACACATTTTTCATGAAAAGTTGAAGTTAAAGTAGCAGCTGACAAAAAGGCCTTGCCAACAAACTGGTAACTTTTGAAATCTTGGTCAAGAATGCCTCCAATATGTTCTTCCCTTAACCAGACATAAATAACTATAGAATTCACCTACAGCCAATGTATGTTTCATAATTTTAAAAAAGAAGCATATTAGCACTGGAGCATGCCATTTGGCTCAAATATTCACTAAGACAAATTTATTATGCCAGCCCTAGCAGACCTTAAACTTCAGTGGTACCATTAGACTTCTTGCCAAAGGGAAACTAAGTGGAATTGACACATTCCTAATCTTAAGCAAGGACTGACTGGGTCAGAGATTTGGAAAAGAATTCTTAGTCCAGCCTCACAAAATAGGTAAGCCTTGGTCACTCTCCTAGCATCACTGTCTAGTTGAATGATGGACCACTTAAGCCATAAATTAGCCTGTGTTGCCATGTAAGTTTTTCAGATCTCCAGCAAGAACTTAAACTTCCCAGAAGGATCAGTCCTTTTATCACTTCCAGTACCTCTTGAAGTTATTGAGGTGGAGTGAGATAGGGAATAGAGATGTTTCTATAATGGAGAAAATATTTGAGCCGCAGGCTAAAGAAAAGACTAGAGCACTATTAATGTTTGCTGTTTATTTGTCCATTTTGAATGAAAGAAAAGGTTATAAAGGAGAGAAGTCATTTTTGTAATAGGGACCTTCAATATTTTTTCCATCAGAATATTTTCAGAGCCTAAAAATGTAAGGGAAAAAATTATATAATTCTATAAAAGAGGATTTTTTGAGGAAAAGAAGCATGATAAAATCATGAGTCATCAGTTCATAATTCCAATGGACAAAATGAAATTATTGAAGCCATTTTACAGTGAAACTTGCTTTCCAGTGACATAAAATGTATATTCATCATGGGAATATTATTGATATCTTGTCTAATTCTTTAGAAATATATGACTGAGTGGTTTAATTAGTTCATTATGTCTATTTTTACATGGTAACATATTTTATCATTTGGATCAGTCACTTTATACTTTAGAGGAAAGGAAACATCACAGTTCTGTAGAAATATTATAGGGCTACATTCAAAGTGGAATCACAGCAATGTTCATCTGAAAAAGCTAGCAAGAAGGATGGGAGAAGTGGATACTAATATTTTTCTGTCGAGGACTTCTCTAAATCATGCTTTTTAAACCAGTTAAATGCTTCTAAACTTATTTTAAGTCACTCAACCATCCTGAAAAATCCCATTCGCTTTTAAGGTCTATAATTAAATATTTTCACTTTCACCCTCTATATCTGATATTTATTTAGTCCTTCTACATGTCTTTACTTAGTTAATACCAGGAGAGATAAATATGGTTGTTCCTTTGCAGTGAAGCTTCAGTACATTAATATAAATTGTACACTAATTCCCCCAAAGCATATATATGTTGTAAACCTGAAGACTTTTTACACAGCTGCTTATTGCTAAACAGTGCCTTGTCCAGAAGGGGACAATCTGTGTCTCTAATTGCTGTCACTGAAGCCGAGATTCATTATGTGACTTTCCCATTAAAATGTGAGCATTAATTTGTATAATGAAATATCACCCACTGCAGTGTTCATTAGCCATGCCCTACTGTATACTGCACATTGTTAGCTACCTAGAAACTGTAGTTAATTTCACTAATGGATATTTCCCTACTTAGTGTTTGGTAGGGAATTTATACTGTAACATTACCTCTTAAACTTTTAAGGAAATTTAAATTCAATCAATTATTTTCCACAAAAGTTTGGGATGTCATTAAGGCAGGAAGAGCAAGTCGTGTGGTGTTAAGGATGGGGACTCCGGAGAAATAAAATGAGCTTTTAGTTCATCTTAGAAATGTAAAAATGAAGGAAGCTTAATTTAAATAAAAAAAAAAAACTGTACTGCAGGGCAGAGACATCTTTTATTCTACATTATCAAGGTAACTGTTCTCACTTAGAGCACAACACAATGTGTCATGTCAACAAGCAGTTATTGAGCGCTTACTGTGTGCCAGGTACCGTGCTAATGCCAGGGATATGATGTTCAGACTGCATTCATTTTTAACCTACTTGATTTTATTAATTTATACAATGTGGGCCTCTCAATTCTAAACTGGAATAGTTACCTTGTTTAGTGGAGTTAATAATAAAAGTGTCAAAGATAAGCTACGTTTACTACAGGGCATAAGGCACCTGAATTAGGCCTTCTAAACTTTCATCTCCGCATACGTTTATTTACTAGTCGATGTTTGTGAAATTCTTTGAAGATGAAAGGTTGGATCTTTAACTGCACTAAGAACTTTTATCATTATGGTGATGGCGGGGAATTATTACATCTCACTTTTCATCCCACGGATTTAATGCACTTTCTAAATGCTATGCCATTAATATTGTTATGTCACCTTGGCAGACCCAAAGCAACTAAACCCATTGTGTAGGTTGAGAAACTGAGGCAGGCTATGATTAAAACATGACAATGACAAGGACAATGACACAAATGACAACTCGCTGCCTTGTTCGGAGCTGGCCCCATCTTCCCTTGAGGTCATCAGGATGGAGTGAGGACACATAATGATTTGGCTTTGGCTCTGTGTCCACTATCCCTAATTTACTGGTCCATTTAATCAATTCATTGGAAGACGTTAAAAGCCAAATTGTAAGAATAATTAGTGACAACTATTCAAAGCTTTCTTTTCAGCCCAAAGGAATATAAAGACAAAAAGGAGGCAGGAATTCCTATATTAGTACTAGAACAGACTGGATTATCTGGTTATTTGGTAGGAATTTTACTTTTTCTCATCAGTTTCTTTGATATCATGAAGACTCAAACTCTTATTATGTTTAATTACAAGCCTCGGCTAGGTAACTGTCACTGACCTTTATACAGTCTTTCAGAATGCTAGAGAAAAGAATCATGGGAAAATTCCACCCTCTTTCTTTGGTTTCACTGGGTAGTTTTCATGGAATCTCGATGACATGGATTCGCGTGTGCTCTCAAATGCACTGTGAGGTGATGACTTCCCATGACCTTCCTTCCCACCCGTACTTACACAAATGTGTGCCCAGGCCAGCCCAAAGCTCCTTTGCCTCCCCCCAACAGAAGCATAAGCCGCCTGGGCAGGGCTGGCTACGCTGACATACTCCAGGGAGGCACATTCCTCTGACCCTGATGGCATCAATGGCTGAAACATCATCTCTACTTTCCATTTCCCCCCATTAGTTGAAAGAGGTTTCCCAGGGTGGAGATGGAGAGTGAGAAGTGTGGAACGTTGAACACAGCACAGATGAATCACATTAATAAACATACTCACATAAACTGAGAAAATGGGACTTGTTTTTAACAGTCTGTGGATTTGAAGGTGTCTGAGGTGCCACTCTCACAGCTATTTGATGTCTTTCTTTAAGACAGTCATGCTAGCACTTGCAGCCCCTTATGGAAGGCCAAAGGTGTTCCTAAAGCCCTGGGGAATCCATCAGGTATATATCAAGGGCTATCCCCTGAGGTATCACATCCTCTGAAAATCACCAAGGGCTGTAGAGCAGTCGGTGCCTAAATGTGCCCCCAACAGTGGCCAAGCCTCACCAGGTAAGGAAGGCGATGGGCTGGGAGGTGCTTCCTTTCCTTCAGGCCCCTAGGGGATGGGCAGGCGCCTAACTATTCCAGTATAGTGAATGCATGCCCCGGGCATCCTTGTAAATTCCTGCCTTCAGCAATTCCCCTGGTGACTATCAAAGAGTGAGGGTGCTTTACTGCACATTAGGTTTTTATCAAGGGGAAACAAGGAATCCAATTCCGTGTATTAGATAACTTAATTATTGTATAGGGTATACTGAATACCCTGTTGACAGAGTTTTATTGCATCAAGTTGCACGTTACAACTGAGTCCTCATTGATACTTGGCTTTTCCTAACCTACATTGATTGGGTCCAGATACTACTGCTTTTCATGGTACTTTTGGGGAATAACTGAGCATGTCCAACGTCCATAAACACTTTCCCAGGAGTCCCATTGCCATCCAAGGTATCGTTTCACAGAGGAGTTAAATTGCAGTATGTGTTCCGAATTGGCAGTGACTAATGACTTCTCTGATGACAGCCAGAGGTGGGCCAGTATCTGTTGCCAGCCCAGCTTGGGGGCTTCACATCTGTCCCATAGGCTTTTAGTCCAGGAGGGCGGGGGGAGGGGGGAGAATACTTTGAATTAGATCTCTCCTAGGTTAGCACTCCCAAATTCAAGTTACCTGCAGACTGCTCCAAGCCCCCAGGTGTTCAGAGAAACCTGACTTCTGTTATACTACTTGAGCTCCTCTCTAATAAACAGGTGTTGGGAAAAGAAGAGCTGTAATTGAGTTAATGTAGTGGAGAAAAAAAAGAAAAGAGGTTTTTATCAGTCACTGTTATACGACCAAGACTTCTAATAAAGATGGAGTATGATGGAAAAATACAGAGCCTGTACCACCTCCTATCCTAGGCAATTAAAGTGGAGACTCCGTTGTTACATGCTGGCTCTAAAAAGAGTGCTTCATAGAGTGTTCAATAGAGCTCAATACAGAAAACTTTTCCCCTAAAAATACTGTGCCAAGTGTGTGCTGTAAATCATGTATCCAAACAGAAGTATCAGGAAGAAAATCCAGGCAGTACATTTTTTATAACTGGAATCCAACTATTAATAAGAAATACCTGGTTTTGATTTTTAATTACTCTTGTAATCTACACTTTTACATTGTTATAATGAATGTTTATTTTGGTTATTTATAACACGCAACACTTTCTGCTCTATTCAAATACACAAGTGTAAGCATTTTCCAACTTCTTTGTTCTTAGATAAAAAGGAAATTGATCTTTATCTGGTGACGATTATGCTTTTTAAATGCAGAATACTGCAAATGGTACTTGCGTGGGTGACATTTCTATGCCTTCTCTTCTTTTCTTCATGAAGTTGTAAGGTTCTAGAAATGCCTTTGTCAGTGGGCACTTCCCTAGTTCACTGTCTACACTCGCTGCCCTAAACTCTGTCTGACTCAGTGGGCTTCTGGGTGAGTAATCCTTCTCAACCTTTAAAACAGACAAATAGCTTCTACTAGCCCCACCAGTGGACAGGATGGAGACAGAAATTCTTGCCAGTGTGGCTACTAATTCTGCCAGGAGAAGAGGTGAGTGGGTAGCTAAGCACTTAGCTTAACTGACTTAGAGGAAGCTGACTATGAAACATCACTTTGGGACTTCAGGGAATGAAAGAAATAAATGTCCTCACTGTCATTCCCCAGATTATAAAAGCATCTCCCAAAGTGCCTATTTATACATCAGAAAAAAAGTTTACTCACCTTGCAGGAAGTGGTACCAGAATTCTAAACCTATCTTAAAATAACAGTCATTGAAGTAGGTTATCCCTTACCTTTACCCAACATGCTCATGAATGGCAGGATGGTGAACAGCTCTGAATCATAGTTTGTTTCCCTCACATTTTCATTGTACCTGAGTGATCCTTAACTATTAAAGGCCTCAGTCTCTGCATAGGGAGGAACATGGCTTAGCAAGGGAAGATGTCAATGGAAGGCATTTCCAGGCTCCCTACTCTTACTGGCCAGGATTTCTCTTTTATATGGCTTCAAATCGTAATTACAGTCTTAGCATCAAAGATTCACTGAATTTCTAGGTTGGAGAGGCTCTCAGTAATCATCTGATCCAATTTCTGTCTAAAACTTGTGACTCTCTACAATATCCCTGACAATTGGTCATCTACTCTGTTGGAAGACCTTCAGGATTAGGGATCTTTACCTTAGTCGAATCTTTTATTGTTGAAAAGCTCTAATTATTACGAAAGTCTTCTTCATACATAATCAAAACAGGCCTCCCTGTAAATTTACACCCATTGGTCCTAAATTCTGCTTTCTAGAAACTGTTTTTCTACATCTCAATGCATATTTTCAGATTTTATGAGTCTGTATCTAGAACTCAATTATACATGTCTGCATTTTTCTCTCGTTAGGTCTTAAACTTGATAGAAAATCTTGCAAATAATCCACTCCAATTCCCTAATTTCTTTCTTTCTTTTTTGATAAAGCAATGAACATTTGTAGAGGTAAGATGATTTGCCTAAAGGTTCCAAAATGATAAGTAATAAAATTGGGGCTTGAATCTAGGCCTCCTGGATCTTAATTCAAGCATTTTTCCCTTCACCTCTACACTATTTATTTCATTGCTGTTTCAAAAGACACTTAAAGAGTAAACAATGATACCTTTTTCTTCTCTTACAGCATTCATAGTATCTAGAGTAGAGTTAAACATATGAAGTCAATAGTTCATAGATGCTGGACAGACTTGTAGTTCACTGACTGCTCAAGTCAACTTGACAAGAGCTAATTGTCTGTGAGAAGGGGAAGTAGGAATGGCAAGCATGGTGTTCAGAAATTCAGAAGGAATAGCTTTCCCTGAAGCAGTCTCCTAACAAGTATGCAAAGCAAAACTAATCCAGTGCTGCAAACCCCAAAGTGTATTCTCAGCGTCAGTAGGCTTTTTATAAACCAGGTAAGGCCATTAGGTGGCCTAGTCTTTAGCCACATAATGAGAAATGAGGCTTGTAGACATTAAATATCTCTGAACAGCCTTCTGTTTTATTGATTTCTTGGGAAATGTGCCACAATTATTTTTGAAAATAAATGGTGTATTTGTCTATCCTCTGAAGCTGCTCAAAGTCCAATGGATAAAGTGTCAGGAAAATATCAAAGAAAATGGAGGTGTCCATATTCCAAATAGATTTGGGTGAAAGGTGGTGGTAGTAGGGAGGAACTCTCCAAAAAAAAAAAAAAAAAAGCTAGTGGAAAATCTTGTAGATCGTGATGGATAGAAGATCAGGAAAATAACCAAAATGGCAAAAAATCTAAGATAAAAGAAAGCACAGAAAAACAGGAAAAGGCTGCTAGGAAGTTCAAAAAAAAGCAGCAGGATTAGTTTTGGGCTAGAATGAGAAAGAAGTGTTAAAAGATAGCTATGGTGAAGTAGGGAATCAGGTACCAATAGGGTACATCTATATAGAGTCTGGGGCATGCTTCAGAGCCAGAGCCAGTGATTCAGTCATTGGTTCTGGGCTGTTAGGAATGTGCCATATCCCCTACTCTTGAGTGTGGCTTGGGTTCCCTTCAATGTGTCCCAGATTTCTCACCTGTATGTATTCTCAGATGCACCTTTAAATGGTGGGATGTTCGGAATGTTTTCCCACAATAAGGGCAGTCCTTCATTGCCGATCCAAGACTCCTATCTCTTAGCAGAGCTGGTGGCTGGACTCCGACAGATCTTCCAGCCTCTTCACCAATGTCTGCAACAGAGGAAAAACGTTCTCACATCACTTCAGCACATGTCAGAAGTTGTTCGCACCAAAACTGCTAACACAACACAAAGTTAAACATGTCAATACTACACCTGTCTATTTCATTCTTTAAATCTGACAGAATGCTGACAATTCATGTATTTTCTTGTTATTCTCTTAAATTATTTCATCTTTCCTATCATCGTTTTAAGCAGCATATGGTACCTTTATATTGAACTGAATTATACAAGAAAAGAAACAGCTGTGTCAGCAGCTGGTTTGATTTCTTCTTTTGCTTAGCTCCTATTAAATATTTTTTTTGAAAAGTTTAAAATGTTAGTGTTTTGTTGAATCTGATTAATTTATAATATGAACTAGCTGGATAGTTCACTTTATGATCGAAATCACATTTGCATTAAGTAAAGCAATAAATGAAAAAAATGTGCCTCAGCTGAGTCCCACCAACATGATAAAAAAAAAAAAACCCACACAGCTATTTTGGGACAGGAAAGAGAATTATCCAAACTGATCATTTATCCCTTGTAGTGTCTTCTATCTATGCACCACAGCAATCTCTAAAATGGAAGGACAGAAAGTATGGAAATTCTGTTCCACAATTAGATGATGATAAACATATAGTGACATATTCAAAGTCATGTGCAAAAACTCAGCTGCAAAACTCCCATAAACTTACAGCCTCACAGAGTTAAATCTTTTTGCAGTGACTTGAACATTTCCCCTGCAAAGTATCAATACAAATTGTTTCTCCTGCTGTTATTTGTTATGCAACCCAAACCATTAGAAAATGGAATAAAATTTACATATTGCTGCCTTCTGCACAGAAATTATGGGACATAATAGTAAATAAAAGTGTTAAAATATTTCGTGGCTGGAGGATATGTTATTGCAGCACCCGAGGTCTGACACCAAACAGCCAAAGGAGGGAATATTAGTAAGGCAGGATGAGCATGGTAGCATTTCTGAAAAGGAAAGGCAAGAGAACAATTTTTGTGGGACTCAGCGAGGTCTTCCTTGCTGTTCTACGTGGCATTAGAAGGACAAAGAAGGTGATTCCCCTAGAGGACCAAAGCAGATTTAAAGAAAATGTATTTGTACAGTGGCCAGCACAATTTTGTATGTTTGTATATATGGAGGAAGATGGGAATAGGAGAGCTTCATGGGAACTGGTAAGAGGTTTCTGTTTTGAAAAGGTGATCAATCCACTGTTTGGCATGAGTGACCTGAGCCTTGCCAAGTGAGAAGTGAAGGAGGGAATAATTCTCTTGTTCTTAGTTCTGCCCTTTCTCTGGATTGAGAAGCATGAACTTCTTGTGCATGGTTCCAGGGACTGTGGCATTCTGAATAACAAGTTTGTCAAGGACTCTATATTTCTTGGACAATACTATGAGTGAAGTAAAGAGCATTTGGATTGCAGAACGTCAGGGACCCAAAGAAGTCTTCCCATTCAACAACTTTGCTCAACAAAATCTTTAACAAGTGATCCTGCAGCCTTCACTTCAAGACCTCCAGTGAAGGGGAACCAGCCAAGGCAGATCATCCCACTTTTGGTTCACTCAAAATATTTGCAAGATTTATGTTTTCCTTGTATAGAGCCAAAATATTTCTTCCTATAACTTCCACACAATTTATCATTGCTCTTAATTCCACTTGCTGAGGCTAAACATGATGAATCTAATATTTCTACTTTGTATCCCTTTTAAATACTATAAAAAAATCATTTATCATGCCTGTCCCCTTGTAACATTTATTCTTTTTCAGATTCCCTATTAATAGTCACCCTCACCATCCTTGCCACTCTTCTCTGGGTCCATTCTAGTTTTTAATACTTTTCTTACAGTATGGCACTCAAAATTGGACACAAGATGCAAATTGTGATCTGACAAAGGCAGAGGACAGTGAAATCATCACCTTGCTCATTCTAGATTCCATACTTCTCTTAATATAGCATAATATACCATTAGTATTTTTGGCTTCCATATGAGGGTGTGTTATTAAATGTTTAACAACTGTCTTTCTGGAAAATAAAAATGCAAGGTATACTAGTAAGGTTAATCTATGTTATTAATATTACATTTTTTTAAGTATAGATAACATTACAGTATTTCTTAAGCCTAAATTTTTTCCACTCTTCAACATTTTTATTTAAAATTTCGAATGCCAAATTCTATTCCTTCATTCTTCCTTTTTTCCCCTGCTCCCTGAGCCAATAAGCAGTGAGTGTTATTATACACGTAGAATTTTTAAAAACATTTCCATATTAATCATTTTGAACAGAAAATACTTTTACTTGGATAAAAGAAAAAATTAAAGAAAGCAAGTAAGAAATCTAATGCTTCAGTGTGTATTCATTCATAGAAAACTAGGACACTGGAGCACTCCATTTTCTACACAACCTAGCTGCCCCTACATATCTAACCCACAGAATGTGGCCCAAATGACTAACTGAAAGAGGTGAAAGCAGCACATTGTTTAAAGCCAGGTCAAAAATACTATCAGAAAATCTTCACTGATCTCCTTGTCTCTCTTCTAATGTATTTATCATATGCTAATTTGTATAATGGCTATCTGTGTTTGTATCTTTCTTGCTCTTGCCAACTGAAAAGCTTCATAAGGGAAGGAATCATAAATTATCTAAACTTGGTAATTCCCCAATGCCTAACTCAGTTCTGCTCATAGTAGGTATTTTAATAAATAGCCATTGAACTGAAGATGAAAGTTTGCAAACCTCTGCAGCTAGCAGGGACCTCAATGGATTTGTGCTGATTGCCAAACTTGATGGCTTAGAAATGAACATCTGGAATAAGACCCCTGTCTATCCTCTTTCCCCCACCAAACATTATCAATCCGTCCTGCCAGAGTTATTCAGCTTTCTTTGTGCTAGGAGCACTGGGTCGGCTTAAAACAAATATGAACCTGATTAAAATTCTGCACATGTCCTCCTTGGAATATAGTTAAGATAGACTGTTTAAGTTAGGAGGCCAATAACTGTCATTTTGAATTATTAGCAGGACTTAAGTGTACTGGATGTTGGCTTTCAAGGTAGAAGTGGGCAGGTGCTGACTTTTACTTTTCAATTCATATAGTCTCTTCATTTTCCACAGTTTGCATGGAGGAGAACGTCTTTCCCCAAAGTTTTCTGCAATGAGGGGCACTGTCTCTGAGCAATAGTAGTTTGGATATTGCCAAACAGGAACCACAGTAGAGATAATAAATGGTGTATTTGGAGTTTAGGTTTCAATAAGTGCTCAGGGACCGTTATGGATAAATATATAGATAACACTAACAAGGCACTCTGGAGGAATTTACAGAATAAGAGTACTAGTTATGTTTTGCTATATGTCACTCTAAGTGATCGCCTGTTATCTATTTCCCTTTTATCTTTCTATCTTGAATATGTGTGGCCCAATAAAAAAAGAATAAATTTGTAAGATAAACAGCTTTCTGTGCAGATTTAAGAGTCTAATTTTCGCTTTACTCAGAACTGAATTTTTTGGAGAGCCAGAAAGACTAGAGTTTACTCTACGACTAATCCTACTAAGAAAACAAACTCAAAACAACAATGAAGGATAAGATGTGGGTGGCCCTGAGAAGTATTCACAGAAACATAAAGCCAACTACACTAGATGGCGGGATAATCTTTATTCCATTTATCTTACAGAATTCTTTCCCATGTATATATGTTGATGTGTGTATAAGATGGTTATATATTTTGGCATAGAGACATATATGTGTGTGTGTATATATATATATATATATATATATATATATATATATTCTAGATTTATTGGTACATATAATATTATAAGATATAATATATTAATATATTATTCTGTTACAGAATGAGAGAGGGACAGAAAGTGACAGGAGAGTGCCCTGAATATGATGAATGGATCCTCTCTTTTTTGGTTTCTTCTTTCCCATGATGACAAAAATACTTGCAGCTGCTCCTACCTAAAAGAAACTTGGTGTGCCTGAATTTTATTACTTCAACTGCTGTTTTACACAGTCAATCAACAGCATTTATTGGGTCTGGTTATTGACCATTTCTGATTCAATCTCCATCTTATTCTGATCCTTTCTGGGAAGGGACTTATGAAGGAAGAATGGAAGGCATTCGAAAAATCAGATTTAAAAACCCTCTATGACCAGGTGGTCATAATTATGAATGACTACATTTAGAAAAAAAATCAGTTGTTTTCTCTGTTATATATATCCCCCCTATAGTTGAATATATACATATATATATATATATATATATATATGGAAAAGTCAATGTTTCATTCAAACATGCATATAAATATGAATTTACACTTACAGGTATTAAAGAAGATAAAAGTTTTCTCTATGAACAGTTATGCTATTTGTATATTAATATTCCTATATATAATGGGTAGGCTTTTTAAAAAAGGCAACTTGACAGCAGAGAATTTATTATATGTGTTTTCTTCCTCTGTCCAGTGATGAATTTGGAGATGATATAGCTTTCACCACTTTCATTTCTTGAAATCTATGGTAGCATTGTCTTATAGGCAATCACAGACAAAGATATGAGTTATGTATTTCCAAATCCTCCATGGACCCGACTGTTTGCCATCTACCTAATAGAACATGAATGAGCTACCTGAGTTTTTGTTTTGTATTACACCAAATATTTGCATTCATTAATTCATTCATTGTGTTAAATCATCAATAAGTCTTTCACAAGTAGGTACCAAAACTGAGTATAGAATGCAACACAGAGAAATTAGATATGAAAATAGTTATGTGGACTTAAGCGTTTTCTTTTTTCTGCCTTTTCTTTTAAGTAATCTTATTATCACTAATAATTAGAAATACTCCTTGAGTATCTTGAGTAATCTGTGATAGACACTTGGAGAGAAACAATGTTTAGTTGACAGTGATAGCTCTCATGGGACTTACATAGAAAAGAGTAAAAGACTAATATAAAAACAACTAACTACAATAAATGATAATGGATGGTGAATGCAGTAGAAAGACACAAAATAAAATGTCCAATGTGAGTTTTTAGAGGGAGAAGATTATTGTTAAAAAAAAAAAGATTATTGTTCTATTAATGAGAACAATGATCTGTTGACTATTAGGAGATGAAACAGTTTGGGGGGGGGGCACTGGAAATCTTTTTCTCTTTTTTATCCTTAACATAAATAGTACAAATCTCTAAGTTGTTTTTAGTGGTAAGGAAATGGGATCCAGAGAAACCCATAGGAATGCAATTTTTATCTTGAAAATTTTAAGAGTTTTAGAAATGAGGAACACTACTGCATTTAATAACCTAATGGAAAAAAAAATTGTTTCTATATCTTATAGACATCAGAAGGGAAAAAAAACTTCTTAGAAGATATGATATTTAAACTAGAATTTAAAGAACAGGTAAAAATTCAACAGGTAATAAGGAGAAATTTCTCAGCATAGAGAATAATATGAGCAAAGTTGTAGAGACAAGAGAGGTATAGATAGGACCTATTCTAGGAATGAAACTATTCTAGTTTAATTGAAGCATAGGGTGACTGAAAGTGGCGCAATAGGTAGACCACAAGGCCTGAAGTTAAGAAGATCTGAGTTCAAATGTGACCTTTATACTTATTAGCTGTCTGACCCTAGGCAAGTCACTTAATTTCTGTCTATTTTAGTTTCCTAATCTGTAAAGTGGGAATCTTAATAGCACTTATCTCTCAGTGTTTATGTAAGGTTCTGCAGAGATAATAATTGTGAAGTGCTTAGCACAGTGATTGGAATAGAGAAAGCACTATATAAATGTTAGCTTTTATTACAAAGGTAAGAAGGTAAGGTTGTGACAGATATGGAGGCCTTGAAGGTCAGTTAGAGAAGTTTGTGCCCTAACTAAGGGGAAATGGAGTCACTGAAATATTTTTAGTTGAAGATCAATGGTTAAATTTAAGTATGAATAAAATTATTCCAATAAGGGCATTAAAGATGGATTGGAGGGAAGATAAAAAAAAAGGTAGGAAAGTCTGTTAGATTGTTACAACATTCAATACTTGGGTGGTGGCAGGGGGAATAGAAAGGATTTCAAAGACCTTGTCATTGATAGGATATATCCCCGAGGCTGAAAACATGGAAGCTTGAATGAATTGTAGTACAGGAGAAAAAATGAAGTCCTACAGAGCATTTGTGGAGAAAGATCATAAAACTAGTTTTTGGAAATTCTGGAATTGAGGAATGTTAAGAGGGCATCCAAATGAGATATCCTCTAAATAGCTAGAAATGATGACAAAAGCTAACATTTATATAGGACTTTAAGGTTTGCAAAGAATTCATTGTCTATTATCTCATTTGATCTTAACAACAACCGAGTGGAAGGAAGGAAGGAAGGAAGGAAGGAAGGAAGGAAGGAAGGAAAGAAGGAAGGAAGGAAGGAAGGAAGGAAGGAAGGAAGGAAGGAAGGAAGGAAGGAAGGAAGGAAGGAAGGGAGGGAAGGGAAAGAGGGAAAATTTTCTTCTAACATTTCATATATATTCAGCTCTAAAATTAGGTTCAGTAATATGCAGCCAACTTCAATACAGTGCCTCAATGAATACAGTTTAGAAAGCATTCCATTAAAAAAAAGTAATGAAGTTGGTATAGTGAATAGGGAGTTACTTCAGTAACATTAAGGAGATAAGATGGTTGTATATTTTGGCATTTATTAATTTATAGTATAAAATAGGGATATTTTTTATATCTGTGAAATTTCAAGTAGACTATGGGGATAGAGTACACTTTCTTGTGATATGCTTATACTCAATTTCTGCACAATAACCTACATATATAAAGCATTTTAAGGATTACAAGGTGATTTTCTGTGCTTTGAGGTATACATTTCATTCTATTAATGAGAACAATGATCTGTTGACTATTAGGAGATGAAACAGTTTGGGGGGGCACTGGAAATCTTTTTCTCTTTTTTATCCTTAACACAAATAGTACAAATCTCTAAGTTGTTTTTAGTGGTAAGGAAATGGGATCCAGAGAAACCCATAGGAATACATTTTTTATCTTGAAAATTTTAAGAGTTTTAGAAATGAGGAACACTACTGCATTTAATAACCTAATGGAAAAAATTGTTTCTATATCTTATGTCACTTGTCAATCATCAGCTTCACATAATTTTTGTAAACATCTTTAAATAATAAGCTCATATTAAAGTTTCCTCTTGCCAGTAAAAGAATTATAATAGTATTGTGAATAACTAGTTAGTTCCTTAGAATAAGATGCTTGCCATTTAGACTAATATCAATTTGCTGCCTCTGTTCAGATTTAATGATGACAAAATACAGTCATATTCAACAATTCAGTATTGATATGGATTGGCCAGATATTTGTTTAAATAGATGGCTCTTTTAGAAATGGAAAAGAAGTTCACTAGTAGGAAAGAACCATTTAGTTCTAATTTGAGCTATTAAAAAAGATAAATAGAACAATGTGTTATTCATTATGATGAGGAAGCAGTAGGACATTCACCCATGTCAACTTCTCTTTGATTGTGCTGAGATTCCCCTTGAAAGTAACAAAGAATTCTGTGGAGTTTCGTTCAACTACATTTGGTAAAATCTAACTTGAACTCCTTGGAAGCATGGGGTGGGACTGCATGAGAAATAAGGAACTATAAAGTTATAGCTTGCTTTCTGTGTTTTTAAGAAGGAAGAAGAAAAAGAGAAGGAAATGAAGAAGAAAGGGAGAGAAAGAAGAAGGATAGGAGGGAGGTAAAGAGGAGTGTGAAAAGGAAGACAGAGGAAGCAGAAAGAGGAGAGAAAGAAAAGGGAAGGGAGGGGAAGAAGAAAAAAGAAAAGACAAAAGACAAAAATAACATAAATTTTGATAAAATGAGATCAAAATTATAAAAAGACAGAAGAAAAGGAGGGAAGGAAAGGAAGGAAGAAAGAAAGAAAAAGAGAGAAAAAAGAGAGAAAGAAAGAAAGAAAAAGAAAGAAAGAAAGAAAGAAAGAAAGAAAGGAGAGATGGAGGGAGGGAGGGAGGAAGGAAGGAAGGAGGGAGGGAGGGAAGGAGGGAAGGAGGGAGGGAGGGAAGGAGGGAAGGAGGGAGGGAGAAAAGGAAGGAAGGAGGGAAGGAGGGAGGGAGAAAAGGAAGGAAGGAGGGAAGGAGGGAGGGAGGGAAGAAGGGAGGGAGGGAGGGAGGAAGGAAGGAAGGAAGGAAGGAAGAAAGAGAAAGAAAGGAGGGAAGGAGGAAGGAAGGAAGGAATGAAAGAAAGAGGGAGGAAGGAGAAAAGAAAGAAAAACTACATGCTTCTTGAATATCATATAGCTTCTTTAAAGCAACAGTTTGATGAGTTAAGTAAAAATGAATCAGAAACACATGGATTAAATTCCCCTTGAAATACACAAGGGTTTCAAAATCAAGCACGGAGGACCAAATGTGTTTTGCTTTTTACCAAATCTAATGTATTTTCAAAAGAGTCACGGAAAGTTTGCAGGATTCCTTTTCTCTTGTCCATAATTAAGGAACTATTCTCTTTGGCCCTGAATAAATCTTCTGATATAGGATTTTCCCTGTACTCTTTCCTTTTTATGATCTGGTCTTGGAGCATTTCTGACAGTCTACAAACTCCCATTTTGGATAAGTTCATGGCCCAAGGTGGGATCAGCAGTAGATCAGTTTAGATAGGATCAAGCACTACAAATCACAGTTTTTACCAGAGCAAACTCATGAAAGCAGATTCTTATAGAAAGAGAAACCTCAGAACCTAGGGAGTAGACTCAGATCCTAGATCAGACAATACAAGAATCAGTGATTTCAGAAACTTTATCACAGTGCCATGGTCTTGTCTCTCTTTAACCCTCTATCCTACTCCCTATTTATACTGGCACTGCTAAGTTTTAGCATCAACAAATACAGAATATGAGCAGAAGACGAAGAAGAAAAGATTGAAACTTCACCTATGACATCTAATCCTGAAAGTTGAGAGGAAAGGTATTCCTGGCCAGGGCCAGCCAATCAGAACTAAATCCTCTAGCTACAGAGGGGACACCCAGTTGGCCTTCCCTACCCTGGAAGGAGAAAACACTCCTTCCAAAAGTACCACTGTAATATGCCAGCTAGTACCTATAAAGACTTGGACAAATTCTATAGTGGGTGCTTGAAAAGTGGTGAATTTCCTTAATTCCTAGGGTATAAGTGAATGAGGAGCCATGTTGCACTTGCATGATTCTTGACCAAAGTGCAATGATAGAAAAAGGAAAGTACATAAGCACGAAAAGAGATTAATCAATAGTATCATGCAGTGAAACAGATATCTTTAAAAGTAATTCACTCCATGATTATACACTGTAATTATTACAAAATATTTGCTATGCCTCTCTTTTTGTCATAATTTATAATTTACTGTTTTATAGAAACAATATGAACTACAGAGATTGTTCTGCTTTCAACAAAGCCACAAATTCCCAACAGACTTCTAGATAATTTCTTTAAAATAAAAGTCAGTAGCTTTTAAATTCCTTTTAAGATAATTCATAGATATCCCCAAAAATATTTCCAGGGGAAAAGGCAGAGTTTTGAATCTCTCTCCTTGTCTAATTCATTTGAGGTATTTTGGTACCTAACTAACTCTGGCATGAGCTGTATCACTTTTAAAAAATGCATTTGGTCAGTTGCCATTAACTTATAGAGCTGAGGTTTTCTCCTGGAAATCAAGCACATTGGAAAGGAAAAATGATGATTTGGAGATAACACATCTCCCTGGAGACTTTTTTTTTTTGCCATGTTCTTTTTTAAACAAAGAAGACATCTTAAGCACCTTGCAATCTCTTTCATTTAATAGTTGGCAGAAGGCAAGTCCCTGATGAACATTGGCCTGTGTCTTTCTCTTTAACCAGCTGAGTGATCCAAGCTTTTAATATAGCCGTTCCAATTATTGTAAAAGTCATCTAGTACCTTATAACCACAAATATTGACAGTTTATTGCACAACACATTCATGACATTTGAAGGTCACACCATACATAATACATACTCTTTTATAAAAGTGTCTGGAACAAAGAGATACACGCTAAGCAATTACCCCTCACTGTTTGTGTGTACAGTTTTCAGCTTACTGCAAGCAGCATATGAAGCACATGCCCCATTTTAAATAATCTATTAAGGCAGCATGTAGGAATTCATGACAGATCCTTATTAAATGGCGTGTGTGTAAGCTGTGGTTGGATTGGATGACATATGCACTGAATCTAGGCAATTCTCTTCCACTGAATTGGGATTACAAAGCTGTTTTACCGTCTAGATCACTGTCTCACTCCACATTCACTGAACCCTTGCCTCAAAGGCCCCTCAGCAGGATGGAGTTAGAGTATGTACTCATTTTTTCACTTTGATTTACATGTAACATGTAAAATAAATTTAAAGGGCATCTTATGCCAGATTCAGATGCTTCTCTTGCCTTCATAACTTAGATTTTGGTTATGAGATTGATAATGGAAAGATGGAAGGATGTATAGACATAGCCTGAATGGTCCTGGACTTCTCCTGTTGAGAAATAACTAGCAATAGAAAAACTGGGCAGGGTGGACAATCACAGGATATTAGAGAAAAAAACCAATGGAGTTTATCTGGTCCAAATTCTTTGTTTCATAGAAGTCAAAGAAAAATAAACAAAAAAAGTGTCTAAGTTCTTATAGCAAGTTGGTGGCAGGAGCAGGAATAGATCCCAATTTTCTAATCTCCAGTACATTAACCAGCCTTCAAAGAAATAGAAAACAATTCATAAATACTTTTCCATTCATTCATTCATAATCATTCATTCCAATGATAGCTTGAGAAGAGCTTCCTAATTAAAAAAAAGTTCTACTAGCTACCTGTCTTTCTCTTTTAAGAGATTCTCTCTCTCTCTCTCTCTCTCCCCTTTGTTTTTTTTTTCTTCCTCTGTTTTATGGCAAAGAAATTACCCAAATGCTTCTATATGAGAAGACAGAGATAAAAATTTTTTACTCATACTTGCAAGTGAATGTTAATGCTTTTTCGTTTCTTTTTGGGGGGCAATCAAGGATAGACATTTAACTTCATTTGTATATGAATTTTCAGTAAGGCAACTTCTTTGCTAATACAAATCAGGAAGTATCTCTAATTTACAATCTTGAAAAATTGTTAGAGGGCACCAAGAAGTTAAATTAGGTGCTCAGAATCACACCATTAGTAAATGTCCAAAGTGGGACTTGAACTCAGATCTTTTTGACTCTCAGTCTGACTGATGCCCCTCAGAACTGTCCAAAGTCAATACCAAATTAGTAGTCTGAAACACAACAAAAGGAGTCAGGGAAAACATCATTAAGTATAAAAAATTCCATTAAATGCCTCCAGAACCTATACCCAGAGGGCTATCAAATTGTGCATTTAGCAGTGTCTCTATTGGGCCTATATCCCAAAGAGGTTATAAAAAAGGGAAAATGACCCACATGTGCAGAAAGGTTTGTGGCAGGTCCCTTTGTAGTGGCCAGAAACTGGAAACTGAATGGATGCCCATCACTTGGAGAATGGCTGAATAAATTGTGGTCTAGGAATATTATGGAATATTATTATTCTATAAGAAATGATCAGGAGGATGAATACAGAGAAACTTACATGAACTGATACCAACTGAAATGAGCAGAACCAGGAGAACATTAACATTGTACATAACAACAATAAAATTATGTAATGAGCAACTCTGATGGACCTGGCTCTTTTCAACAATGAGATGATTCAGGCCAGTTCCAATATTCTTGTGATGGAAAGATCCATTTGCACCCAGAGAAAGGACTGTAGGGACTGAATGTGGATCACAACACAAGTATTTTCATTTTGTTGTTGTTGTTCATGGAGGGTTTTTTTGTTGTTGTTTACTTGCATTTTTTCTCATTTTTTCATTTTTGATCTTATTTTTCTTATATAGCCTGATATTTGTGGAAATATGTATAGAAGAATTATACATATTTAACATATATTGGATTACTTGCCATAGAGGGGAGAGGGTAGGGAGAAGGGAGAGAGAAAAAAGGTTTTGCAAGGGTGAATATTGAAAATTATCTATGTATGTGTTTTGAAAATAAAAAGCTCTTTTAAAAATGCTTCCAGAGAGTTCTCTGAAAACTTTATTGATAGTAAGCATGGAAGGACAGAAATAATTTTTTGGGAAAAAGAATTTATTTCCATGAGATCTAACCTCACTTCTTCTCCCTCCCTACTCGTTGAGTCACAAATCCCTACTTGGTAGCAAAATCCAAATATGCTTGACCTCTCTTCATGAGCTAGGATTCTGATGTACGTTACTAAGAAGCTAAGAAATGCTGCCTTAAAAGGGAAAACTTTTCAGTCGCAGAGTCAGCCAAGGAGCATTTATTAAGTGTGCCAAACATAGTGTTAAGTGCTGTGGAAATGTAAAAACTTACAGAATGAAAGACATTGGCTGACTTCAAGGAGCTTACATTCTAATGAGGAAACTGGACACATACAGAAAGCTGAAAGGTGAGAAGGAGAGCGGAAACAGAAGGGATCTAGTAAGGGGCATAGGAGAGAAAGGGCAGAATGCATCTTGGAGATGAATAGACAGATTTCATTGTGAGAGAAACACTAATTCTGATCTTTCCTTCACCTGCAGTAGAACATTCTCTAAGCAGCATGATTCGGGATGCCCCCTATTCAAATATATCTCTCTTACAGGCAGGAAACAGTCGCCTTTAGTGTATTAGTCCCACAAGTATAATACTTACAAATATTATACTTTGGGGTCCACTACAGTAATAGGAGCCTGTAAATTATTTATGTAAGGGGAGCAGATTTAGACATCAGTAGCCATTAACACCTTGCAATCATTAACACTTTAGCATGAATGAGTTGATCATTTCTCTAGTCCAGCTCCACGCTTTTTGATTATACTCACCTCATCAAAAATTTTGAGGATTTCCTAATTTATAAATGTCTACATAAACTGTTATAATTATGTATGTTATAAAACTTATACAAAAACAGACATTGAAAAAGGATGAGATGAATTTGAAGTAATATTTGATTCTATTGTCAATAGGAAACTATTGAAATCCATTGAATAGTGGCGAGAACTATGCTTTAGGAAAATCATGGAGAAGATAGATAGAAATAGGGAAAGACTGGAGACAGAAAAGCAATAATGAGACTACTGCCATTGTCTGAAAAGAGACCTGAACAAGGATGTATGAGCGGAGATCAGGGGACAGATGTGAGAGATATAGGACATGATTTAGCAGTGATTGGATCTGTGGGCTGCGTGAGAATGAAGAGTCAAAAATAACATCAAGGTCTTGATGACCAAAGGAATGGGGCTACCCTCAGCAGTAATAGGGACATGTAAAATAGGGGTGGGTTTGAAGTTAAAGATAACCCAGTAAGACCTGTGCTCTGTTATAACCCACCCATGCCTACTCATCCTGTGTCCCAAATACACTCAGTCTGTTCCAAAATGACAAGGAGCATGTGGAGCTCATTTGTCACTTGCCTAGAAACCTGTCATGGGTGATGTTAGAAAAGAGTCAGTATGTTGGGGAGGAGGGTGTGAGGGGCACTGCTCAGCTGCTGTCTAAGTGCCCTTTCACTGTCCTGAGGCTCCAGAGGCAGAAGCAGAAGGACAAGTTTGGTGTTCAATGAGTTAGGAAGAACTGGATGGACAAGGCTGGGTGTGGCTCTTCTGGACACCCGAGCCGTGAATTGCTTTTGTAGGGAGGATGGAATGGCATCACAGACCCCTTGAGATTAAGTCGCAATCTGGGAGTTGGGTCAGCTCCCTCCTTCCGTTTTTGAGACTATTACTCAATCCAAAAGGGAATGGGACAGAAGACAGGTAAGTTTTCATGGAGGACAAAAGGATCATATTTACAAATTGATATCTATCACCCAAAGTCTGTAGTGTGAGGCATTCAAAAGTGAGGGAGATGCAAATCAGGGGCAGCCTAAAGGTACCAACCTCCCAAAGATATGGGGGTTCAAGTAGAGGAACTGTATGATTCCTTTAATGCAAACCTTTTCTGCTTCATCATTTTTCTCTTGGACCAACCCCATGCTGATGTAGCAACTATCTCATCTTGGGCTAGAATAAAGAAATATGTAACCTTCCTGGGCAACCCCATTTGGAGAAAGGTACACCAAAACTCTGAAAACAAAACTCTAGAAAATTCCTATAAGATACAGAGAAAGGCTGATGCAACATGAGAAGAAGCTTGCAGGGCCATACATCCAGTCATGAATGAAGCAAGCAGGTCGTTAGAATTTACACCAACCCTCTTCAAAGTCTCACTAATAGCTGCTATTTCAAAATATATATGTGCGTGTGTGTATACATAGTCTCAGAACTGTAATAAAATAGAGAAACAACAAGAAAATTCTAGAGATGATCAAAGGTCCCTCAAAAAGTAATTTTATTTTGATTTCTCAAATGGAATTCCTAAAATTTAAGACACAGGGCCAAAATGATTTCTATAAAGAAGACATGTTTATTAGCATTAAATCCTGGGAAAGAGGGTTTCTTTATAAAAAACCTGTCCTGAAGCTGAAACTCATGCATATTGGAATGTGCCTGTTTCTTTAAGAAGCTATTCTCTGTTTTAGAGGGTAGCATCTAAGACAGAGAGCCCACGTGATCATACAGTTGCTATGGTAAATATGCATTTTTTATTGAAGAGTAAACAGTGGCAGAAAACAAGTGTCAATTGTCAGCTCTTAAGTTACTGCCGTTTCAGAGCTGCACTGACTTATCTAGCCTTTTCTGTTTCATTTGAGTATCTTTACTAATGTGACAAATGAATTTATCAAAATATATTTATTTATTTATTTTTTGCAAAATGGCCAGTCCCTGGAAGATCTTACAAATACTTTAGCTGATACATCAAAAAAAAAAAAAAAGAAAACTAGAAAAAAATCAATCAAAGGATGCATGTGTTGTATAGCACATTGATCTTTGTAAACAACTAATAAAAACTCCACTCCTATCTCTGATCTGATGATGTCATAATGCCAGCCATTGTTTGGGTACATGTGGGCAAGCAAAACCCAAGGTGGGACCTGAGGTTTTCCTTGTTGGACCAATATCAATAGTTCCTGGGGTGGAGAGTTCATAGGGCATTCTCTCTACTCAAAGAAGAGTTGGCTATTGATCAATGTGGATATGACACTTTCAGGATAGTTCTCATCTCCCAGACATTAATAATAACTACCCTTTCAAAGACTCAAACATGAGACTAGACTCCTACAATACTATTTTGCGGATACTATTGTATCTGCACTATTTCCTCTCACATGATCCTGATACTGATATTCTTAATACAATAAAAGCTTGCTAAATATGGGCTTTCAAATAAGAAACACATTGGTCCTTATCCTTGGTCTCCCTGAAACTTTTTGAAAATCTTAAAGATTCTTTCCATCTAGTCCCACAGACTGAGGTTTGGAGACATATTCAGATTGCACTTAATTGCATGGGCATTACCAAGAAATTTTGAAATATGCACATAGATACAAAGATGAATAACAACAGACCACAGCCAATACTGATTTCCTTTCTTTATAATGAGCATATGTATTTGAAGAGAAACTACGATCAGAAAAACCTTCTTAAAGTATTTTTAGTTGGGCTTCTATTGTTGTGTTCCCTAGAGTTCACTGATTTTATACCCTTCTGAGAGAGTCCTAAAAGAAAGGAAGGGGGAAGAATAGCGGAGAGGGGCTGTGCAGAAGAATAAATGGAGATATTTCATTAACCAATCAATCAACTAAGTGCTAGTAAAAAAAAATGCAAGCAAAAAGAAAAACAGTCTCGGTCCTCAAGGAGATTACATTCTAATATGTCAAGGTCATCCACTGTATCCTGGACCATTTCCAGTCATTTTGACTTTTGTCCTGCCACTGAACTTCAATGACTCAGGAAGACAGAGTGAGGCTAATGAGATGGCACACCTTTTCCTCAAATTCAACTCATCTGAAAAAAATCAAGATATCACCCATGATGTCATTGGTCCTCTTTGAAAATGAAGGATGAACAACCACCACCACCACCAATACATATATATATATATATATATATATATACATATATATATATATATGTATATTTATGTGTGTGTGTATATATATATATATATATATACTTGTATATGATATGTATGTATATATAAATACATAGAGTGAATAGAAGGGAATCTTAGAGAAGATTAGTAGTAATAATAGGTAATATTTATTCCTTAAGATTTGCAGAGAGTTTTACATATATTATCTGATAGATTATGTATTTAGAATGAGAGTAGACCTTACATTTAATCTAGTCCCTAATTTTACATCTGGGAGAATTGAGGCCTAGAGTGTTTAAGTGACTTAAGGAAGTGAAGGAGATTTGAACTTGCACCCTCCAACTCCAAATACAGCGATCTTTCCTTGCACTATACACATGAAAGTGACCCAGATGACCAATCTAGAGCACAGCATAAGACTTCCTTAGAATGTGAGGCTGTGAATGAAAACACAAGGACCAAGAACTGTGATGACTTTGGGAAAAGTGTGTGTGTGTGTAAGGGTGACTTGGGAGTGGGTAAAGAGAATGGAGATGCTGGCGAGCACTATATAATACACATTTCTAGAAGGAAAGCTCTCTTTCCATAAGAGATACCCTTCCTTTTACCATGTGGCTCTTGAAGGCAGTTTCGTGGACATTCTCTCACCCATGTTATTCCCCGCTCCAAAAGAGCCTCAATCTTCCCCACTTGGTTGCATCTGAGCATCCTGGTGTGGGAACCCTGTGTGCTACCGTCCTGAATTCTGCTGGCTGTCTGAGAAGCCAACTACACGACTGATAAGTAATCCCTTCTGCTCCCCTGCAGTGTATCTTGTCAGCAAACGCTGAGGCTATCTGCTGCAACAGTTATTTCTCAGTATAAAAGTTGAGAGACAGAGACAGACAGAGGCAGAGACTGGGACAGAGACAATGACACAGAGATAGAGAGAGCCAGAGAGACAAAGAAAGAAAGACAGACACATATAGAAAAAGAGATAGAACAGAGAGAGAGAGAGAGAGATAGAAGGAGAGAGAGAGAGAGAGAGAGAGAGAGAGAGAGAGAGAGAGAGAGAGGCAGAGAGAGAGAGGGGGGAAGGAAGGAGGGAGGGAGGAAGGGAAAAGGAGGGAGGGAAGGAGAGGGAGAGAAAGAGAGAAAGGAGAGAACGAGAATGGGGAGGGGGGGAAGGTAGAGAGAGAAAGCATGCACAAGAGCAGAGAGCGATCCAGACATCCCAGAGACAATGTCAAAGAAATCTAGATTAGTAACAAGGAAACAGCTTGCTAAGAAAAAATGATTTTGATTTCCCCAGGAGGAGAGAGGCATCACTTAGTGGAGGAGGTTCCCATTGACTCAAGGTGCCATTACGTCCAGCTGACATTCTTTGACACCTCCCCAAATGCCAAGTGCCATACAAATAGTGGAGAAAACGCTTTTGTTCCACAAGAGTTTTTCCTTTTATCCTTTGACCAGGCCAGGGCCATCGAGCAGGCAGCAACTCCCTTCAACAACACCTCATGATCTAAATAATAAAATTAAATTTATAACATGTATGAAATAGGGGTTTTGGATCTAAATTTATATGAAGTCATTGCCTTCAAAACAATTCATCATAGGATGATTTTAATTAGCCAGATTTATTAGAATAAATTAAATAGATAGATAGACATAGATAAAGAAGAGAAGAAGGCAGAAATAGAGAGAGAAAGGGAGACACATGCAGAGACACAGAGGTAGAGAGAAAGACAGGAAGTTGCACAAAATATCTTGAAACATTTAAAAGAGTTCAAATTAGCAAAGCTCGATTTAAGCTTAATTTTTAAAGATTAAATATAAAGTTAGATACACATATCTGTTCAGAAGTGAGTTTTTATGGACTACATGGAATACAACATTTAATTAATTTATTATAAACTTATATTTATATATATTTAATTTATATATATAATATAAATATATATATTTATAAATAAATTATTTATTTAATTATTATTACTAGTAGACGCATTGTTATTATTGTTATGTAGCAGGGTAGTGGAGTGGATGGAAAGTCTCTGATATACATTCTGTGTGACTCAGTGGAAGTTAACCTATCAGTGAAATAGATAACTCTAAGACTTTAGGTATCTGAGAAGGTGCAATCTGCATTGACAGAGGGAGTTATTTTAACAGAGAGTTCTTAATACCTGTAAAAGTGGAGGTCCAGTCGCTATGCAGTGAGAATATAGGGTTATTTTAACTATATTATCCTATAACTACATTTTATCAGATATTTTTATGGAACCTTTATTCCAGGGATATATCAATATTTCATAGTGCTGAATCTCATCAGAGTCCAATGTAGCTATGTAGGTGGGGGCGGGAGGGGGGAGTTGCAGTGACATGGGTGGTTAGTGAGTTGGTAGGAGGAAGTGTTACCAAGCACATATTACTGCCCACCAGGTCCTGTCAAATTCTTGTAATTTCTAATGTTCCATCCAATGTAATACCTGATGCAAAAGAGACCAGTGGAGCTGACTATCTTTGCAAAACTCCATAGAGCTGCATATCACACCTCCCTCAGATTCTGGAGTCTCACAGTGATATTCTCATTCAGGGATCTGGCTGCTACAAACACAACGGGGTGCATTTGAATTTTTTAATGTGGGTTTTTAATCCTCAAGTGATTTTATGGTGAAAAAGTACCTCAAACTCAAGAAAACTCACCAGCAAAGAGGGACACATAGGATAGATATAGGGGGGGAATTGGGGGAGGGCAGAGAAAAGATAAGGAAGGGGAGAGGCCTCTTCTGAGAAGCTTGCACTTTTGCCCTTGTTCAAGAAATTAAGGTATTTTTTAGTAGGTCTTCTCACTATTTAACTCAAACTGTCTCCCCTCTTTAATCAACAATCTTAAGAGGATACCAGTCTTCACTTCAAAGCAAAAGATGGTTAACCAATGCTTTAAATGGCTACTGTTCTTGATCAAGGGGTAAAACAAGGTATTTCTTATATGACTTGGTAATCTTATTAGAAGTTGGAAACTAGGGGCAACTAGTTCATGCAGTACAGCAGCAACCCTAAAGCCAGGAAGACTTGAGTTCAAATCTGGCCTCAGACACTTAACAGTTCCTAGCTGTGTGACCCTGGGCAAGTCACTTAACTCCCATTGCCTCAGGGGAAAAAAGAAGAGAAAGAAGAAATTAGAAACCAGAAAAACTCTGAATTTCTATGGTATGCCCTGACATACTTGAAGATAAAACCATTAATGGGCTAATCCATGGTTATAAGCCCCTGAGAATATCAGAATGGCCCTCTTGATTTATTTTCAGAGTCTCTCCAAATCAGGATTCTGCTGTTGATGGGGACATCAAAAAAAGGATTGTAAAAAAAAAAAAAATCACAAAATTTCAGGATCTCAGGAGTAAGCTCCAAAACCATCTATTTTAATTTGTCCCTGAACAAGATTCACACAACACACCCAACAAATGGCTATACAACCTTTGCTTAAAGACCACAAGTGGCTGAGAACCAACTTAGTGTCTCCAAAGGCCTCATTCCATTGATGGAAAGCTGTACATTTTAGGAAGAGTTTCCTTAGCTCGAGGCTATTTTTTTTCTCTTTGCAGATTTCCTCTCCTCTGACTCTGCTCCTAGCTGTGCCTTCTGAGGCCAGATCAAATCCCTTTTTCTCATGAGAGCTTTTCAAATACTTGAAGACTGGTTATTATATTCTCCGTATATTTACCCTCCCCCCCCCCAAGGCCTATCTAGGCTAACGATCTTCTCTTGTGTTAGTTGATCTTCATATGAGCCAAATTCAATGCCTCTCATCACCCCTGTTGTACTTCTCCAAACACTGCTATTCCTAAAATATGGCATCCAGAAGAGAATACAGAACTCCAGAGAAAATCTGAATAGGGAGATAATACGGCATGAAGATTTCTTCCCTTGTGTGTAACACTATGCTTCTCTTACTGTAACCTTAACTTGCACTAGATTTCTTGGCTTTGCCATTACACTGTTGACTCATATTTCACATAAAATTAATGCGACCCCACCCTGCCTCCCATATCTTTTTCAAATAGGTTGCTGTCTCCCCCTTCTTTCAAATATGAAGTTGAGTCTTTTAATTCAAGTGTAAACTTTACATTTATTCCTACTAAATGTCAATTTATCCAGTTAAGCCTAATGTTCTAGATCTGTTTTCCAGTACATTAACCATCTCTCCCAATTTTATGTCATCTGCACATTTAACAAGCATGCTACCTCTACCATGATCTGAATCCATTGATAAACATGTTAAAAACCACAAGGTCAAGGAAAAATAACTGGGGCACTCTATTGGAGCCCTCCCAAGGTAGCACTGAACAATCAATGTCTATTCCATGGGTCTGGTCATGGAAGCAATTTGACTCCTTGTGCCTGTACCATGTCTAGCCCACATCTCTTCATCTTCTCAAGAAAAATAACATGATAGATTTTGTCAATTGCTTTGCTAAAATCTGAATAAATTCTCTATGGTATTCTCCAGTCTACTAGAATCATATATCTGTCAAAAAAGGAAATAAGCTTAGGGAGTTATGCTCCATTCTTGATAAAGTCTAAACAACTCTTTAATAAAACAATCTAAAAATTTTCAAGAATTGTAGTTAAGTTCACAGGCCTATAGCTCCTGGATGCCATTCTCTTCCCCATTTTCTTTGAAGATTAGAGTAACATTTGCCTTTCTCCAGTTCTGTGGTTCTTGTCTGATTCTCCATAGATTTTCAGTATCTGGTCATCCTCAATAATGCAAAGTATTAAAAAAAGTCAGTCAAAAGTCAAATAATCCTATTTTTTTCTTTATAACTCAGAATTAATCTGCCATTAATGGCTTTATATAAAAAATTCTATTGAATTTTCTTCAGTCCATAGAATCTCTCAGAGAAATGAATTTCAGAAATTTACAATTACAAAATAAAATTTGCTTCCTTCAAGTTTCATGAGGGGATTGTTCATTTTCACATTCTGGAATTTGTTGGACAACAACAAATCCTTCACCTTCATGGTTTGTAAGAATTTACAGAATCAATGAATTTTAGAGATAAACAGAATCTTATAAATCATATATTCTAATTCATTTACATATGAATAGCTAGTATTTCTATAACACTTTAAGGTTTGCAAAGAATTTTACAAATATTCTCATTTGATCTTCATTGTATAAATGAAGAAACTGAATCAGACAGAACTAAGTAAGCTACTTGCCCACAGAGATACAATTATTTACACTAGTAAATAAATGTAAGGCTGGATTTGAAATTAGACCCTCATGAAATGGCATTTTTATATCACTTTAAAGCTTGCAAAATATTTTAAGGTATTTGAGCTCATATAAACCTAAGAATAAGCTTGAGAGGCAAGTGATATGATGTTCATATCGCAGATTAGGGTTGGATCTGAGATGACAAATATACACACAGGGGTTGGTGAGCTATGAGAAAGATAAAGAGAGAGAAAGAGAGAGAGAAGAAGGAGGAGGAGGAGGAGGAGGAGGAGGAGGAGAAGAGGAGGAGGAGGAGAAGAGAGGGAGGGAAGGAGGGAAAGTGGGAGAGAAAGAGAAGGGAGGGTTCTGGGATATTATCAAAGAAGATGGAAATAAGGAGATGATAATCCTGAAAAAGAAAGAATAGTCAAAAAGGCAGATAGATTAAGATCTCCCAGATTTAGAGCCAGGAAAAAGAAAAAGACCTTAGAGGTTTTCTAGCTCCACTCTCCCCACCTCTTTCATTTTACATACGAAGAAAGTGATATCTAGAGAGGTTAAATGACAGGACAGCTAGATGGTGCAATGGATAGATCATCAGGTCTGGAATCAGGAAGACTTAAGTACCAATTTGGCCTTGGACACTTACTAGCTGTGTGACTATGGGCAAGTCATTTAACCCCATTTGCCTTAGTTTCCTCACCTATAAAATGAGCTGGAAAACAAAATGTCAAATCACTCTATTATCTTTGCCAAGAGTACCCCCAAAAGGGGTCACAAAGAGACCAAACAATAACAAAGAAAAAGATAATAAATGGAAAATCAGGACTTGGAATCCTCTGATACCAAAGCTCTTGCATACTCTTTTACCCTGGATATATAGGAGGAAGCAGTGCCTTTAAATCCAGGAGGGAGAAAATGTCCAGAAAGAAGAATGGTGGATGTGTCAAACATTGCAGAGATATTCAAAATGATGGGAACTGAGGAGAAGTCATGGAATTTATCATTTTAAAAAAATCAGTGAGCTTGGGGAGAGCCATTCTGTTTTAGTGAACTTTTAGTTAGACTGAAGGGGTTGAGAAATGAGGGAAAAGTGAAAAAGTAGAGGCAACCAAAGGAAAAAAGGGTTTTTGTTTGTTTGGCAAGGAGTTTGGCTGTGGAAGGGATGAGCGATCTAGAGAGATAATTTGAAGGGCTAGTAATAATAGTTAAAGATTTTTTAAAAAAACAAAGAAACTTCTGAGCAAAAAAGGATCCAGATAAGGAGAGGCTAAAAAGTTAGGGAGAGTTGGGAAAAGGAGGAATACACTTAAGGGGCCATATCCTGGAGGAGATGGAAGGAGAAAATATTAAGGGGACAAGTGGGAGTCTTGGTAAGGAGAAGTAACACTTCACTAAAGATTAGAGCAAAAGAGAGACTTAGAAGAGCAAGCGAAAGTGTGATGTTGAGGTTATTTGAGAATTTGAAACACAAGGAAATTCCTGATGGTGTCTTTCATTTTTTTTAAAAGTGAAACAAGTTCTCCTGATGAGGTTGGAAAGTGATGATATAAAGGCTTTGAAGAGAGAGTTCAATCAAGAAAGATTATAAGAACTAGTGTGGTGCTAGTAAAAATGCATTAAATTATATAAATTTGTAGTAGATCCAGGCAGAAGAGCTATGTGACTTCTCCACCTTTTCGCTTCTGTCTCCCTCACCCAATGGTTCAGCAGTGCAGGCAGAGGAGTGAAAGTCATGCTCAGAAAGGGGGGAACACAGGTAATGGATTTTAGGGCAAAAGAGAGTGTAGAACATAACGGATTAGCCATAGACACAAGCTTTTGGAGAGAAGAAAATAAAGTGAGAGTAGAGTTGATGACTTAGAAAAGCAAGGAGCAATGGAATACCAGATTTGGGTGAACACAATTTAGAAGAGTTAATCCAGGTAAAGATGAAGGACTAAATGGTTCAGTGGATGGAAAACCAGACCTGGTATGAGAAAGACTTGCATCCAAATCTGGCCTCAGTCACTTATTAGCTGTCTGACACTAGGCAAGTCACTTAACCTTGCTTGCCTCAATTTCCTCATCTGTAAAATGAGTTAGAATAGGAAGGTGCAAATCAGTCCAGTATCTCTGCCAAGAAAACCCTGAAAAAAGAGTCATTAAGAATTGGATACAAGTAAAAAATCACTAAAAACAACAACAAAAAAAAGGCAGAAGAAGAGGTTGTAAACAGATAAATTTCAGTGATAGGAACTGTGAAGTAGAAACAATCATGAAATAATAATATCAAGAATGTGACTTTTGGGGCAGCAAAGAGACAGATTATAGGACATTAATAAATTAGCCTTGTATCCCTGAAGCTGCCAAATCTCTATTTTCTATTGCCTTTATCAGATGGCACAGTGATCAGCATAGTAGGACCTTAAGAAATGTTTGTTTTTTCCATTAGACTGTGAACTCTTTGAGAATATAATCTGGTTTTTGCTTTTCTCTGTATCCCTAGAGCTCAACACTGTATCTAGTGCATAGTAGATTTACAATAAATCTTTTTTGACTTGAATTTTGGTTTCCAACCCCTTCCCAATGATCAATGTACATCTAGACTCACAGGATTTTCTCACAAGTTTAATCCCTTTTTTGGTTGGCACTTACTTTTTCAATAATGTACACATCTGATACTTGGGCCATTTACCCCATTTGGAAGGTCTCCTGAAAATCCAGAACAGAGATCTACCTTTGCTTTAGAAAAAGTTAGGATGAGAGAGATTAAACCTTGGAATTATTTAGATTCTGGAGTCTGGTCTATATGCTCCAGCAAAGGAACAAACTCTCAGAAACAGGACAGTATAGCAGAATACCACAAGTGTCAGGAAGATTAGAATGCAAATTCCCCCTCAAACATTTGCTAGCTCTGTAATTGCTTCATCTCTCCTGACCACAGTTTCTTCACTTTTAAAATGAAGAGGTTGGAACTGGTGACTTCTAGAAGTCCTTTCTAACTCCAAATCTATAATGTTGTTGAACCTCTGGCCAAATCCCTAAGATATCAGGGAAGAGAGAAAGCTTCCAAGACAGCAGGTCACAATTGCTCCAATTCTCCAATCAATGCATTTGGACTCAAGCCTAGAGCATCATTCAAGGATGAAAGAGTTGACCACCAGGTCTAGCACATAGTAAGTACTTAATAAATGATTATTCAAATAATGTTCAGATATTTAGCATAGTCATTCTATGTCATTTGTTTCTCTAAATATCTTCAGTTGAGTCACTGAAGAAAGAAAATGTGGCTAGCCATGCAGTGTTGAGGATTCTTCTGCTCTCACATGTCCGGAATGAATGGTCCTGGACATGAAGAACCCTTCATTTCTCCATTTCTGGGGCATTTCTTCTATATTCCCTTTGGTAAAGGAGTGCAACTTTCAAGTACAGGGAGACATGTCTATTAGATATGGATTGCTTTATTCCAAATGCTGGAAATGGTTTTCTCTCCCAAAGCTCTTTCACACCAATATTCAAAGTGATGTTGCATACACAGTACATACAATTCTGAGATGCTAATTTCCATCCCATGACTGAGAGTGACAACTAAATGTTGCAAGGTTATTCAAAATTCCTGCCCCTTCTCCTCCTACTTCTCCTTAGGGGGGAATTGCATAGCAATGCTTCTCCTCATCTGTATGTTAAAGCACGAATATAATCCACCTATCATGATTGCAATTTTTGGAATCAAAACTGTGATCCAAAACAGCAGTGTGATCTACATTTGAGCCACATACATTATAATAAATTAAGTCAAAGGAGTTCTGCATTAAACATCTCTCTTTTCTTTTACTACTCTGTGCACTGAATCTATACACATTCAGCTTAGCTAGACCACAAGGAAGTGTCCTCTTCTAATATACCTCCCAGGATAGTAGTAGGGCAAGGGAAAATATATAATGTTCATCTAAGCAAACAATGTAGTGTGTGTGTGTGTGTGTGTGTGTGTGTGTGTGTGTTCCTCGGCTTGGTTTCAGCTTTCTAGGTCACAGGTACACACCCACCCAAGGACATCGCGATTTGCATGTTTTCTCTCCAATCAGACTGTCAGCTCCTCAAGGGTAAGCACTGCTTTGCCTTTCTTTACATCCCCAGAATTAAGCACAGGGCCTGGCACATAGTTAAATGCTTAGTGAATGCTTATTGACTGCTTGATGAGCCAATGAAATGAAACGTGGAAGCCAAGAAATGAAATATGACTCAAGGGCAGAATCCCAAAGCTTGAATTTTTTCCTCATAATCACAATAATAATAAGGATAATACCACTGTGGCTTCTTAGAGCACTCTAAAGGTTCCCAAGGACCTTCCTAGATACCATCTTTAGTAATGGAACAGACTGGAGAGGAAAGTTATCTTACCCAGCTCCCTGCAGTCATTCACCAACGATCCTCTACACTCTTTCTTTTTTATTATTATATTTCTTCAAGGAAGTTCACTCTTGGTCCACTTTTCCTACATATTCTTCCTCTGAAAGTCAGAAAGTTGTTTCAGATGGACTATTTAAATCTCTGCTGCTTAGAGCGAGGTAGATAGTTTCTCATTCAGTCTTTTATAGTCTATCTAAAGATAACAACTACTTAGCATCCCTTTTAATTGGACTTATTTTCCCTTTCATATTTTCCTTTGTACAAGCAGGTTTCCCATTAAAAAAAAAAAACAGTTCTTTAAGATTGCTGAATGAGTCATGGGGCTAGTCAGTGAGTAGATGGCCAGAACTGAAATCCCAGGATTCAAAAATGCTTCTGGAACCCATTTATTTCTCCTGAATTCTGCTCCTCTACAAATTGTTAAATTGGTTGGTTACCACAGAAGCTAATAAGAGGCTCTAGAACCTTGCCTTCCAAAATCACTAATCTTTATAAAAAACAAACAAATAAAACAACATAGTCACAGAATTTAGCGTTTAACCTTTATCTATTATGCCAAGTTCCATTCAGAAGCAGCTCTGGGTACTTGATAGTTTGCTGAATTTCTGCATCAGAATTCATCAAACAATAAGCATTTATTAAACTCCTACTATGTTTCAGGTATGTGCTGGAGACACAAGCATAAGTGAAACCATCTTTGATTTCAAGGCTAACTTTCAGAGAAGACAATAATGAGTAGATATTTATGCAAAAAAAAGGAATGGGAAAGGGAAGGAGAAGCACGGCCAGATGAGTATGGAGTGGGATCAGGAAAGACTTCATTTAGAAGGAAGAACTTGAGCCAGAAAAATCTGGGTTCATCATAACTAAATCACAAATGGTTCAGATCTTCTGTATCAGAAGTTCCCACAAAGGCAAAATCACAAATGATCTATGCATTTCACAAGAAAATGATAAGCAATAGAACTGGGCCTTGTGAAAGCTTCAGAGGAAGATGAAAACACTTTACAATGGGAGCAAATGTATTTTGATTCCTTACAAGCAAAAAAATGCATATAGAAGTCATCAAATCAGCCACTACTCCTTCAACTGTATTCCAAAGAGAGGGAGACAGTGTGCTAGGGAGAAATGTCTGCCCTCTAGGGAGCCTATGGTTAAATTTTCAGTGATCAATTACATCTTGGAAATTGGAAAACACTACAAATCAGGAGCTGATTTATTGTTTTGTTGATTGTTTGGACTCTGGAGAAAATGTTAATAGAACAAATATGTCCTGTTTACTTTTTTCTTTTCTTTTCTTTTCTTTTTAGAAAGCCAATTGTTAAACGTTTACTAGCACATAAACCTCTAGTGGATAAGACTGAATAATGAAGCTGAAGAGCAACTTGAATGAGGCAGTCATTCAGGTGAATAGCAAGCTGACCTTGGAGTCAGGAAGATCTGAATTCAAAATCAGCCTCAGATATTTATTAGAATGTGTGATTCACATAGGAAAACAACTATTAACTTCTGTAATCCTCAGTTTCCTCATCTGTAAAATAGGGCAAATGATAGTTTCTATCTTCCAAGATTGTTGTAGGGATCAACTGAGATATTTGAAAGGTGCTTTATAAATCTTAAAGTACTATCTCAATGTTATTATTATTGATGTTGTTATAATTATTTTTTAAATACATTGTAGGGTTCAGTTAATAGAGTAGAAGAAGAAATCCCCTATACTTAGAACCAAACCCTGTATATAAAAGAGAGGAGCTTTGATTTCCAATTTGTTTTCAAATGCCACCTGTGCCTCATTGTCTTAGTGACCTTGAACAATCTCCTATCTCTCTGGGCTTCAATTTTCTGTACAATGGGAATAATATCAACTATAATGACTGCCTCATGGGATGGGCTTCAGGCTTAAATGAGAAATGTCAGCAAGGTGATTTGCAATTTTGAAAGCTCTCCACAAATGCCAGTTATTATTTTGTAGCCATGGGGACTTAATAAACATTTGTTGATTGACTGATAAAGTACTGAAAAGTGTTGGGGGACTGTGGTTTGCTTCAGTGATGATATCAAGGATCTTTTGAAATACTGAAGGAAACTTCAATTGACTGAGTGCCCAAGATGAATCTGACTTGTGACTCGGGTAATCTTTTTTCTGTCCTTTTGCACATTTAAGGTTCATTTTGACCTGTATCCCTTGACTTGCTTTTCTAATCTTTCTTTCTGATTTTATAGATTCTACCCATTCTTTAAACCCAAAATCGAGTGCCCCCTCTTCCAGGAAGCCCCCTGTGATTATCTGTTTTCTTTTTCTTTGAATTGTTATTGTATGTATAACCCTACAATTTGGACAATAATGAAATGCTATTTTACATCATTTTCTGATATTAATTTTTTCTCTTAGACTGGATTATAGATTCTCAAAAAAACAGGAATCACATTTCCCCCTCCCCTTTTGTTACTTCTATATCACCCAGAATGATAATGGACATACAATTCTGTTTTGGGGAGTGTGTTTGTGTGTGTGTGTGTGTGTGTGTGTGTGTGTGTGTGTGTGAGTTCTGAACCTGTGATTTCGCCGGTTACAGGAAATTCCCAGTACAAAAACTGCTTTTACTAATACAGTTGGCATTTGTTCTTCAGAGAAGCTAGGTGGCACAGTGAATTGATATAGCAACAGTTTGGAATCAGGAAAACCTGAATTCAAATCTGACATCAGATATTACTAGTTTTGTGACTCTGAACGAGTCCTTTAACCCTGTTTGCCTCAGTTTCCTCATCTGTAAAATGAGCTAGAGAAGAAAATGGTCAACTTTCTCAGTATCTACCAAGAAAATTCCAAATGGGATCATAAAGAATCAGACAATATTGAAACCATGAACAACAATAAACAAACTACAAGTTGTGCAATTTATAAATCTTAGCTGTTTGGGGGACTGAGAAGTTAAAGCACTTGCAAAAAGGGTCACATAGTCAGTGGCAAGACTTGAATCCAAATCTTCCTTATTCCAAGATCAACACTTCTTCCCCCTGGCTGAATTGGTCTTTATTCATTAGGCCATGCTAGCAAATGCTGATGTATATTGAAAGAAGAAATTTTCTGAACAGGCATTCCCTAAACCAATGAAGTAACCAGTCCAGTTATAGATATGTATGTGTGTGTATGTACAGACACACACACACATACTCACACACATATACAAAGTGCCAGTGTATATATGGACTAGACTCTAGTGCTAACCATAAGTACTTAGAAGTTCAGAGGAGATTGAGGTTGGTGAAGGCTGGAGCAAACAGAGAAGGATGGAAGAAGAGATGGAAAAGGCTGGGTAGGAACTAGATAAGTGGGGGAGGGGAAGAGAAAGAATCAGAGAAAAAAAGTCACAGACTCCTGGTCAGGCAAAATCTCAGAGGCCATCTAGCTCACCCTGTCCTTGATCCTTTAGGATCAACATTCTCAATAAGAGATCTTTTATCTGTCTGCTTGTAGAATCTTAATTTGAAGGCATGTGGTGAATACCCATTTGTAAGATTGTTCATTCCACTTTTGGTATGCTAATTGTTATGAAGTTCTAACTTCTCCTTCCCCATTCCATATCACAACAAATTCTATCTTCTCCAACTTCTACCCATGGTCTCTAGATTTATCTTTGGGACCAAGCAAAAAAAATGGGTTGTCTCCCATTTCCTTTAAGTGATTCTTGTGTGGGCATGATATCCAGTTTCTTCACAATATAAGGCACAGAATCACAAAATCTAATTGGTGGTGAGAACTTCAGAGGCTATCCGATGCAACCCATATTTGAACAAATTTCTCCTCTACAATATAGTCAACAAATTATCATTCGGCTTTTTCTTGTTCCTTCAGTGAAATTAATCTACCCTGCCAAGGCAGTATATTCTTCTAATTGTTAGGAAGTTCTTCCTTTCCTTCTTCCTTACCTTCTAGCTAAAATAATTTTTTTTCTCTCTCTCTCCATTGACCATAGTTCTAATACTGGATATGACTATGAACAATAAGTCAAATCCTTCATCAAATGACAGTTATCCAAAAATTAAAAAAAAATCCAGGTTCCTCCTGGATCTTCATTTAAATATCTCAAATTTCTTCAGTTGATCCTCATATTATGTTAAGTCAAAGTATGTCACCATCCTGTCTGTCCTCTGAACATTACATTTTCCAAAAGATGATATGACTATGATTGACTAGAATATGGCTGATATGATCTAAAGAGGGGTCTTCAAACTACTGCCAGTGGGCCAGATGCAGCAGCTAAGGACGATTATCCCCCTTACCCAGGGTTAGGAAGTTTCTTTATTTAAAGGCCCACAAAGCAAAGTTTTTGTTTTTAACTATAGTCCGGCCCTCCAACAGTCTGAGGGACAGTGAACTGGCCCCCTATTTAAAAAGTTTGAGGATCCCTGAAAAGTATATAACATCTATCATCATGTTTTTCACTAGGGCTATAAGACCCTATACATTTTTGTCTAAGACTAGATTAATTGTTTTGGCTTCCATGTCTCCCTTCTGGTGAATATTAATAAATCAACAATAATTTATTAAAGTACCCATTCTTTGCTAGACACTGTACAAAGTACTAGAAAGCAAATTATAAACATATAACAATACTTAGAGAGTTTACCTTTCAGCAATATCTATCTGTATGTATGTATATATGAATTATGTATATATATACACACATACACATGTGCACAATACACACACACACATATATATATAATATACAAATGTAAATAAATAATACATGTTTATTAGGATTGAAGTTGATTAAAATTCTAGGAACTTTTTTTATGTGAACTGTTGTGAAGTCAAAGAGGCATGTAGATGAGACAGTGGATTCTCTAGGTTTGAAGTTAGGAAGAACTGAATTCAAGATCAACCTTCAGACACTTAATAGCTATAAAATAGGGATAATAATATCATCTACTTCCCATGGTTATTGTGAAGATCAAGTGAGATAATATTTGTTAAGCACTTATCACAATAACTGGCAGGTGCTTAAAAATGCTTCTTTCCTTTCTCTTTCATACTGTACTTATGCAGTTGATTTTTTGAACCCAAGTATAGGCCTTTACATTTAATCTCAATAAATTTTATCTTATTAAATTATGTCCATCATTCTAGCCTGGCAAGATAATTTTGGAGCCAGACTCTTTCATCTAATGTATTAGCTATGCCTTTATGTCATCTGCAAATTTAATAAGAATGTCATCTAGTCCTTCATCCAAATTCCTGACAAAAAGGTTGGACAGCCCTAGGCCAGGGATAAGTCCCCAGAGCACTCAGATTGAGACAGCCCCGTGGAGCTGACATGGATTCATTAACGACTGCTCTGGTCCAATCATTCAACCGGTTTGGAATGTATATTTCTAGAACTTGACTGTGAGGAAACCATTAGTCTCTTTATCAAATGCTTTCTTAGACTCAGGTATGATCTGTTTATGGCACAATTCCCTTGATGAGTCGAGGGAGCTTGAATCAGCCCGTGGGATACAGGAAAAGGGGTCTCCTGGTTGAAGCAGAGTCTTGGAAATCAGGTTGACTAAGTGGTGCAAGGCCCGACTGTGGAAGTGATTACATCTCAGCCTTAGAAACTTGAACTTGATGTCATAGGATAAACAGACTGAAATAATCAAGCCAGGAGCAATGGCGCCGTGGTACTACAGAATGGGAATGCTCTAGGATTATAAACATCAGCTCAGAGGAGCTGCCAGCTTTGAGCCAAGTCTCTCCTGCCTTCTCTTCTAACCATGACTATTCTTTCATACAATGAAAACGTAGCATTTCTAGGCTTATTCATAGAGTTCCTCATATAGAACTTAGGACTCACTGGCTCTGTCTGCCAGATACCACCATAGTAAAATTGTTATCAGAAAACAAATCATTAAGAGAGCATATTAAACTAGCATATGACCCCTTTCATATTTATGAGATTAAAGAAAGGTTTGTGG